>NW_009592788.1:28403-30498 GCF_000690535.1 Cariama cristata
AGCAGGAATCGCATTACTTCCGCAGGGAGCAGGAGGGAATAATGCCCCAAGTCTGGCTTGTGGGAACATATTCCTTTCTAATTACTGGAAAGTGCTTCCATTTCATTATTTTTTGTATGTATGTGTGTACAATGCACACAAAATACCATGGGAAAGCACGTGTCAGTGAAGGCGTGATGCAGGAACAGCCACTAGATTTTATTGCATAAAGCAGTCACGTTTCTTGCATCATACATGATGAATACCACTGATCTAGCCTTTTTCACCTTGTGGACCGTGTGCTAGTAGATTATGATGTCCTAAAGCATCCATTGTTCAGTATCCTCAGCCATCTGTCCTAATTAGTGAATCATTTCACATTTAGAAAACACAAACCTCAAGTTGTGAGCAGTTTTCATCATTTTTCTGGTAGTCATTATTGAACCGTGTTGATTCGTTGTAGTTGCTCAAGTAAGTCATATGGTGGTGGGGTTTTTTAGCTGGTTGCGTGAAAGTGCAAACAATTGATGCTGAATACTTGGAGTGAATTTAAAATTGAGGGGGCATTTTTCATCGCTCAAGACTTTGATATTTTCTTTCTGCCAATATATATACCAAGAAAACTGTAATGTATAAATATTTGCAGGAAATGGGTAGAAAAGGCATGCTACTGGGAGGGCAAAGAAAATGGGTGATCAAATTTTAGTCCTCACAGAAGTGTTACTGCAGCATTTAAGCACCTGTAAAAGGCAGTGAGAGAACTGTTGAATCACCCATCCTTTCCATAATCATCTTTGCCTTTATTAAACTTTTTTTTAATGTAAATAAATTGCAATACTACTACAGCAAGCTCAAAATAAATTATGAACAAAACCAGCAAACAACAAATTTATTTGATGAATACCTGTTTTGCGAACAAAAAGAAAATATAAAATGGCCTGACAACATTTGGTGATTCCCGGAGAATCTTACGGTGAAGTACGAAAGTTACATTGTGGGGTTTTTTTGCTGTGCTTTAAAACCAGAGATCACAAATTGGCGATTGCACACTGCTGGAAGTATTCCGAGCTGGGTTGAAACCCCAGTTAACAACAGAGACAGAGCTTGCTCAGTGAGAATGACTCAGAGACTTTGCTTGCCATTTGTTAGGATAACTGTCTCTTCAGGGAGTTTGCAAAGACCAGGGGAATGCTATTGGGCAAAAACAAGAAAGAAGGAGACGCTGCCCATGGAGGATGGAGTGAGAGAAGGTAGGTTCAGGCAGAGGACTGTCAGTCTTAAAACAACTCTCCCATAAGGAACCCAAACCTATATGTCCTTTAACCGGCCTTGTGGGTGTGAAGGAAATATTAGCATGTGCTCAGTTCTCTGGCAGCAGTCTGCTATCTTTCTCAGAGCTGGCTTTCTGAGCAGAAAGATAGATTTCCTAATCCCACACTTTTTTATTTCTCCAAGCCAACAACAATTTTTAAGGAAGAGCAGCATCGCAGTACGTTAGCCAGTTACCGATGGCACCCCACTGAAGTGTCCAAAGCGTGCAGAGGTAACTTGACAGGCATACAGCGGGAGGGCTTGCTGTGACAGCCTGGGAGGAGCAAGACTCTCAGCATTTGGCTGCCACAGTCAAACCCCGCTGTTTGAACACCCTTTTTGATGGGTAACATTTTGCAGCTGCTGCTGGAGCACCAGATCAGACTCGCAGGGTGATGCGAGCCCCCTCTCTCCCAGGAGCTGTGCCAGCACGCCATGTTGTCGATGTTCAGCCCTTCGGCCCAGCTATACATTCCCATAAGCTGTTAGCTTGAAATGCTGTTTAAAGCATTTGAGAACATGTCCATGCTTGAAGAGTGAGCCAAAGCCGATCAAATGTAACGAGTCTTTAAATTGACTTAAATGAGTGGGAAATCAGAGCTCTGAAGCAATTGCTGCTCAGGTTACTTACCACCCCTGTACGAAGGTAAACTCAGCTGTGTGAAGCCCGTTCCCCCTGAAGCAGTGATCTGTCAGCATTGGAGCTACGGGGCTACAATATCTATTTACAGCTTTGGTGAGCCTCTTGGCATGGGAGACCCTGGAGAAACGGGAGATCAAATGTAGAGCACAGCAGCGTTCAGCA
>NW_009592788.1:30529-35584 GCF_000690535.1 Cariama cristata
TAACCTTCCGTGGGAGTGATTTGAGCTTGGTGGTAGCCCTCCGGTCAAATAAGTAGTCAGCTAGTGGCATTTTACCCTGTTTATTAAGATAAAGAGGGTTCTGAAAGACTTGCTGGGGTTTGCTGTAGGAGTTGCAGGGTCCTGCACAAAGCCCTGTGACCCCTCCGTCTCCGAGGGGGTTCCCTGCGCCGCAGGAGGGCAGAGGAGGGGGAGCCTTGCTGTAAGTCAGATGCTGCTTCCTGCAACCTTGTCTCAGTGTTGGGCTGCGTTCAGAACAGCTACTGCAATGCACTAGATGCACTTAGGTACATCTTACATCTAAGACAGCCAGGTACACCCCTTCCCTCCCAGCTTGTCAGATCTTGGCCCCTTTTTCTGTCTCTGAGAGAGAAAAAAGCACCATAACATATTGATGCTGGCTGAAGGCAGCCCAACTATAACGCTTGCCTCTCCATACTGACACAGAGGGGGACAGGCGCCGTACTCCGGTCACTGCTCGCTGCTCACTCACTGGGGAACTGGACTGGATAGCAGTTGCCTGACTAGAAGCCCTGTTGACTTTATTTTCAGCTTGATACTCCGTTATCAGCTGAATTATTGGCTGCTCAATGAACTGTCAAACCACTAATGCTGTCCCTTTGGTGCTGTAGTTCATTTCCAACATGCAGAGTTGAGCATCACCAGCCTGTAACCTTTATGCTGCTTCCTTAGCCTTCTACTGAAAAATGGGATTGAGCATCATCAGCGGAAGGCATTCCCTTATTTCACTCACATTTCTTTGTGTCTTCTGCCTAGACAAAAATCATCCTTACTGCCCTCAGCACTGCATCAGTTCCCACAGGGTTATAACATGTGCAAAGTGATTCCTTATGTTCTCCACATGTGGTTACAACCTTGCACTAAGATTTTACCACAGTAAAATACAGAAGTAGTGATCAGAAAGGACATGTAAGTGCTGGCTGTTCGCAGCCCTTTCTTCACAAGGAGAACCTCATTCGGGAGATGTAGGTACAAGTTTCATTCCACGTGGGCACGTGCCAACGCTTGGGAAGAGGACCGTGGTGCAGTTTTGCCAGGGCACAGGCTTTAGGAGCACGACTCCCTGGAGTGCTGGCCCATTGCGCTCCGGTGTTCACGTTTGCAATCACTGGGATGTCTCGGAAGAAGTGAGAACAGGGTTTACCTCTTGACAAAGCAGAGGAGCCAAACCAAGTTTTACACTGAACCTTCACATGTCTCTGCGTTGTCTCCAGGACAGCTTGAGCCATGGAAATTAAACTTACCTTGCAGACCCTCTCAACTACCCAGGACAGCAGGTGCAAAAGCGCCAGAGCCAACACCAAAAGAATACATTTCTCATATTACAAACTTTCTCAAGATTTTAATCCAAATTTCTTTTCAAGTTCCTCTTGTTAAAAACCAGATACGAAGTGCTAAGTCCTACTCAGATGGTTTTATTTCACCCTTTATGGATATGGAATACAAATTACAATATGTATGGATCTAAAAGCAAGTAAATGGAAGAGAACTACCAGTTTAAAAAAAAATTGTCATTCAGGAAAAAAATAGGCTCATTCTACAACATGATAGTTAAATGATTTTCTTCAAGCTGATATTTTATTGTAATTCAGAAAAAAAATAGGCTCATTCTACAACATGGTAGTTAAATGATTTTCTTCAAGCTGATATTACTGTTCATTAATAACTGTTGTTATTAAGAACTTGTGGAAAATAAACTTTCAGTATTCCATTTCATTCAGTCATTTGTGTTGCTCTTTTGTTTCATTCTGATGAGACATGGAAAGCAGCATGCCTTATGGTTCAACCACTTTCCACTTTCTTACTCCCCTTCACTAACTCAAAGTCATCTGGTAAATTACACGAGAACGTACAAATGAATCATGACTGCATTTTATGATCTCCTAAGAATATCTGTGCTCATCTTAAATTTAGTAAAAACTGCCTAATTTTAATCTGGCGCTTCAGTCTGGTCAGCAGCATGGTCTTTGCATTAATGTGTTGCAGTGTGCTGTAGAAGTGGATCTGCAGCTGGAAGCTGTTGGCAATGAAACCTGGTGTCCACACTATCCCTGTTGTGGGGGTTTACTCTGAAGTAGCCTTAGTCTGGATGCACGTTAGCAGTTGGAGCATGTCCATCCACTGGTTTGGTTTCACACGCTCCAGGAGCATTCTGCAACTGAAGTGTGGCAGTTGGGGACCCTGGGGAGAGTTGCTTAAAAACATTCTCCTGATCCAGAACAAAGCACTAATGAAGGCACACCAGATGAAGTCCAATTCCCCATCACCTTGTTGTTTCTATGCTTACGTTCTCCTAACTGAAGCACTGATGGTTGAAATCAAGATGAGAAAGATTTAGCCCTTGAAGAGTACTGATAGCTAAAAGAACATGCTTGCTTGATCAGGATCCAGAGAGCTTTTCATAAACACTCTTCAATAAAGTCCTGAAAATTGCTGAAAAAGAAAACTGTGGTTATTCCGCGACTGAGATCCATATGTTTTCCATTAAATTGTTGGCTGGCTGTGCTCAAACAACTTGCAATGTTAGGTTCAGCTAGCAGAAACAGGTGCAGCTCCAGCTATCACAGTGCAGGTTTGGCGAATGGCAGCAGCAGAGGGCTGGCTGTTAACTTATACAATTCTTTTCAGCTTGTACTTTTTTTCTTTCCAAAGCAGCATGTTTCAGCTGCCCTGACTGTTCTCACCATCTCCACTCTCACTGTCAACAAAGAACGGAGCCCTGATTTTCATGGCTGAGTATTTTAGCGAGTACCACATCCCATGCCATGTCGACCAAACCACGCCATTGTCATGGGACCCATTGTACCTTCCTGTTCTGTAGTATCGTCCGTTCAGGTTTACAGCGTGGCACCTTGTAACGATGTAGGAGAGGGAAAAAAGGAGATTAGCATGGGAAGATACTGCATCATTACAGTGAAGTACAATTTTCACACCACGTACATTTAGAAATACCAGGGCGGGATTTGTTAACAGATTCAGACACCTCGATATATCTGTCTGAACTGAACTGGTTATCTAAAGTCCTACAATAGCCTATGGAGAGATGGTTAATGCATTTAACGGAGCCCAGAGAAGTATGTGGGTCATCCTAAAGTAGACACCTACGCTGGTCAGATAAATCAACCTGTTGACTCCTTCAAGTGTGTTAACTAGGGACATGGTTCAGTTGCCTAAACAGAGGGATGTCGTGCCATTTGGTAGGCTCTAGCTCAAGTGTAGGCAGCTATGTATTGACACCTAAAAATGCAGATATCTTTTCATCAAGGTAAATCCCACTATTGATGTACGTTTTTGTAGCTCCACTGATTTCAATTTGTGTGTGATGAAGGCCTGGTCAAAAAAGACGCTCATCCTGCAATAAAGCAGAGAAAATGAGAGTGGTGCGTCCATGCTCCCAGAGCTGGTGAACCTGAGTCCTTATCTGTTGATGCATGGGGTATACCCAACTAGGAAACATACCGTCAGGAGTATTCAGGGGTAGCTCACCCCCTAGACATGCTCCACAATAGAGAAATGTCCTTGGTACACATTTCACCTTGCACTGGCTACAACTGGTTTCGTTCCTGGGACATAACCCAAAGCACCTTAAGGAATTTTAATTGGACTCTTTTCCTTCAAAGTCATTACCCCCTATGCATTTATTCTGACTCATTTTCTTAAAATGAATGCAACTTACCTGTGGCCCAGTTTCTTAAAATGAATGCAACTTACCTGCTTTGCTTCATAATGAAAAAAGCAGCTTGCTTTCCTTTGAGGATCTGTAGATGTGAACATCTTAGATTTGGCTGTGCGGGGTGGGAAGCGCACACAGCAACCTCCAGCTGCTGTAAGGCAGGCAAGTCCTCTCGGCTCTACAGCCACCCACACCCTTTGCGTCCAAGACGAATCAACTGTTTCCCATACCTGTTAAACCACCAACCACCCTTGTTCTCTGATGCACAGTTGCCTGCCAGGAATCGATCGTGATCCTTGTCAGATGTGGTGAACTGCATCCCTCTGTGAGAGGCTGACCACTGAGCTTCAAAATTGCTCCCACCAGACAGAGCGTCGCCAGCGTTACCAGAATAGGTGCCAAACCATAACCTGTAATTGTCCTGCAAGAATATGTGAAACGTTTTTGATATCAGTCCTTTCTGCCCTTCCTCCCACTTTTGAGATCAAATTTGCTCTGGCCATTGTATCTGCTGTCAAAGGCACGACTGTTGAAGTCAAGGGTGACTTTTGGCCCCATGCTTTATTGATCCTAGTGTAGATCAATACGGGATTTAAACTTACAGAAGGGATTGCTAATAACTGCTGCTGCTGCTACAAAGGGCTTCAGGCTTTATTGTCTTTCAATAACCATTTGGTACACTATACAACAAGCTGGAAGGCTCTTCCTTGCTCATCAAGAATAACTTAGCAGAAAACCGTGCCAAGTAGTTGCCTTCATAAACTGATCAGTTGTTCACTGAGAATAATTCCTTAGGAATTTTGCTTCTCCGAGAACTAGTACCCATCTGATTTCTAGCTAAATGGTCCAGTCCTGGTAGGAATACTTAGAAGAATAGTTCCATTGTGTGCAGCTAACAGATCTAAGAGACATTTGATATGAGATGGGTGATTACTTTTGTGGTGTGGGCTTTTTCCTGTCATTACGTTCCACTTTTGTTTATGAAAAATAGCAGTAAGGTATTAAAATGAAACTGTTCAAACTTTTCATAAGAAAACTCTAATTGCAAACTGAACATAATGCGTACATTTCTGGAGCAGTGATGGAGCTGGAACTAGGACTGGTCCATGCAGTGGAACTCATGTCCTTTGGGCATTCAGGCTAGTTACGCATGGTGTTCAGAAAGGCAAGCCTGCAACCAACAGCGCCGGCATTGAGCAGGATGCTGTCGAAAGCTAGAAAGCAAACATGAAAATACAGGGATGTGTCTGTCTTTGGGCTTTCTGTGTCTGTGGTACTAAGTGTAGTGCTACAGGTACCTCTCTTCAAGATAGGAACTTACAACTGCTCTTTCAAAGCTTTGA
>NW_009592789.1:0-27242 GCF_000690535.1 Cariama cristata
AAAAACCCCAATAAACACAGTTCTTCCCTATTCCTAATCCATCTGACTGGTACTCCAAGCTTTGTGATTTTTGTTTTTTCTTCTGAAAACATCTAAGAGACTTTTATAGCAGAAAAAAAGCAACAATCCATCTCTGATACTGTTTGCAGTTTTTCATATTGGGCCAGATCCTGAAAGATGTTCTGAACCTACAATGCACTTTCCTGTAATATGAGCCTTAGAAGAAAAATGGAGCATATCTGTCTCTTGAAGAGAGGGGAGACTAACATGATCCAACACAAAGAAATTTAGGATACAGTCTCCCCATGCTTAGACCCTGAAGTTGGAGCCATGTGAATTTGATGTCTTGATTCAGTTTCTGCAATTTAAAAATCACCCTTATGTTCCTTTCTGAGACTGTAACTCCAGGAAATTACCATCTCCAGGTGTGTTTTTGTTGGGTTTTTTTTTTCATGAAAAAGGCTTAAAATCTCTAACAAAATTCACAATTCACCTATGAATACGGTTGATTTTACAGCTCTAAAGCTCCCTGATTGCAGAGATCTGATGAGTATCAAGGCTCTCCGAATATTCACTGTGTTGGTTTTTTTAAGAGTGCAGTTCCACATAAAGTTCAAAAAGAAAAGCCAGCCTTTCTTATAGATGCAATATTGAATCAAATAATCATGGTGGACCTTATCTTTTTGCCCTTAGAATGTTTTTTTCCTCACTGTAAAACACTAGTGAAGTTACAAGAATCCTCTTACCGAGAGAAATGCAAGTTTTAAAATATAATCAGGTAACTTAGAAGAGACGTGAGCCATCAAGGGAAACGGACTTCTGCTTCTGTATGTTCCCTTGTGTCACGACAGCTAACAGCGCGATTACAGGTTTACCTTTTAACTACTGATAACCTGAACGATGAATTACAGAGCTCCCTGGAGCTCGAGAGCAGCCCCGAGGTTAGTCAGGTGCTGTGATGAAGGTTTTACAATATATATTATATAATGGATTTACAAATAGATTCTGAAGTGGCCTGCATTTCTGAGAAGAAAAGTGCAATTTTTGGAATTACAGTCTTGAAAATGATAAAGGTTTGGTTTAATTTCTGGCCTATGGCTTGCCACAGTAATTTCAATATGTCTTTCATTGGTCTGGACCTTGATTCTCTATTAATCAAAATGAACACAAATCAGGAGAAAGTCTGGTAAAGAGAAGAGGGTAACTGCCTTGAGAAGAGAGTGAAACCCTTTAAAAGCTGGCTGTTTAATCAATTGTTGTGTTTATCTAATTGATAATAAAGTTGAATCTCTCCAAAATCTGGAATTGGCATGCTTTGAGTTTTTCAGTGATGAAATTTTTACCACCCTTAACCTGTCAGGGTTCTAAAGCATGGCACCGAAAGTCCCCTGCAATTTTGCATGGAGGTACAGATTAAATCACAAATTCAAAGTACGTATTTCAAACACACCTGGAAAATATTTTTAAAACTTAGTGGTGACAATGAATAAAAGACTGCGCTCTGGGACATATATAATGATTGCTGTTCCCATCACAGAAATCTTTGTAAGAGAATTTACTGCATTCTGAAGGAGGTAGTGAAGGGAAGAGTAAGCTTTGAAGATTGTCTCTGAAGTTTACACGAGAAACTCTGCTTATCAGGTGGAATACATTTTAAAGAGAAGCTGGATTCTCTCCAGATTTTCCTGAGGAAAAGTGTCTCCAGTGAAAAGCTAGCAAAACCAGTCGGGTGAAGTGCTGGAACAGAAGCGATGCTTGGGGCTGATTAGCACATGTCCAAAGGGCTGCATCCAGATAGCCTAGAGCTCTTTTTTTGCTACTGAATGGTTTCTGACAAAATACTGAAGCCAACTGTTTTATTTAACAAAGGAAGAATAGCAAAGATGATTTTTTAAATCTTTTCTATAAAAAGAAAAAAAAAGCCTGCTCTTGCTTAGATCTGTGGAACAGAGGCATGTCACTAGAACCATTTCATGAAAGAGAAGGCCAAGTGGGGAGTTTCTTTCTTTTTGCTGAGCTGTTTTGGTCCTTTAAGACACACCATTAATCAGCTGGATGCAGTCTGCATGTGTTTTCAAGTGACTGTAAGGCTGCTTACTAAATACCTGTTGCACAGGCTATCGCGTGCCATTGGCCTATAGCTGGCACCACCATAAGATCATTTAATGAGTATTCCTATGGAGATGTGGTGTTGGGAGTGCACTGGCATAGGTGGAGTTCTGGAGAGCTGGATACGACTGCAGTGATGTCACCACCTTCTGCTGGTTTAGTTAATTGATTTAAGTAACATCTTATTTTAACGAATTAAGTACTTGATTTTTCTTAGGCACTTCTGAGCCTTGCTCCAGAAATAGTTATGTTATGATCCTGTATAAAAATACGTAAGTATTAATGATCTCTGAAGAGATTATATATTTGGACCTGGAATGATTGTTTTATTTGTGTTAGTCTGTACGAATATTCACTGCATTCATTGGGAAAGACCAAACCCAATAAACTTTTTACATTCTTTGTATTTTTATACAAGGTAGTATTACCAATTGTGTAGATAATAAAGAGCTTGGGAGCGAGCTGGAAAAATTAAGGGCTTACTTTAGTAGAACGATTTCTCTACGTACACACATTGTCTGTGTGCCTGAAAACAAAGCAAGCCTGACTTCCCATGCATTTTGTTTGATGGGAACATCAGCTGGTCACCTCTTCTCCCCTAGTTCCTTTAGCTCTGTGTCCTTTGATTTCAGCCCTATACTGAACAGCACTTCTCCAGCATTCCTCATTTTGGGGCAAAGCAGTCAATCTGTTCCTGTGCCTTTGCTGCCTGCCCAGCTGGCTACTCGCTTTTCCAGTGTTAAGAGACCACATCACTAGGCAAACACAAATCTGTGTTGCTTTTGACTCTTCGGTTGCCAATTTTTATGTAATTTGTGAGGACGTCCTTCCTTTGAATCTAATATTCCTCTGGCAATTTTGGTTTGTGAGGTCTACGTTGCTAGGGACACATCATCTCACTGTTCACCTACCAGAACCCAGTTTAAATGCAAGGCACAGGAGCATCCGTCACCAAATGAGAAGCACATTCATCCACTTTGGGCTGGTACAAATTACTCTAAAAAACTGCTGTACACGATTCAAAAAAGTGCAAGTACTGCATCTAACAGTTCTTTTCATCACCATTACTAGTGTGCAAACTATAGCTTCTCTATTATTTTTGGTACAGCGATGACTCAAATCAATGAATGGTTCTTTGTGTGTTGGGAAATTTCATCTTTCTACATAGCACACTAAAAACTACACATTTCTTACATGAAATTCTAACTAAATTGTAAGTGTTCTGATTTCTAAAGAAGACATAAGCGTGGTGTAAATTCGCAATTCATCTTTGCTCTGATTTCTAATTTGTATTTATATCTACATCTAAATACATAAGAAAGAAAATAATTTGAGGCAGTTTCCAGTGATGTTATTTTCAAACTGTACAGCACTTAATGGCTATTAACGACACTAAAGAGAACGATAAACCCCTGACCTCTAGTGGCAGCTATCTGACGAATAGCTGCAAAGCCGACTTGATGTGGAAGGAGCAAGGGAGTTGGAAAGGGGAAAAAAAGTGGTTAGAAAGTAAGCTAGAATTGTGAACTGGACCCTGAACTTTCATTAGTTGCTTTGTTAGTTTTTGTTTAAATGTCTTTTCTATCGAGATTCCAGTTTAGAATCCAGGATACTTTTGTTTCTGAAACTTCTATCCTCGAATCTTCAGAGTTTATTACTGTGTTTAAGAAGTATGTGTGTGGTCTTCCAAAAAGAGGTTTTCTGAAAGAAATATAGCAATATTCTAACAGGTTTCATATCGTCATATAGGAAGTTTTTGGTAAGTTTGTCACTTTGGTTGTTTCCTCTCCATGCACACATGGTTATTGAACAAGCACATTTGGATCCTCATTAGACATCTTTCCTTTTCCTCAACTGACACATAACATTTCCCCAGTGAAAATACATACTACACTATCAGCACTCTGTATATCGAAGCTTCATTCCTGTTAGGCTAAAAATACAGAAGCTATTCCATAAACAAAGGTCACAACCTTTCTAATCAAGTGGTTAAGTCAAATATTAAATCCCCTCCATGAGAAACCATGTTTTTAACCCTCATAGGATTAAATTTCAAAGTGCTGGTTTACACAAACTTTATCCTAACCAAAAGACACTGTCTGCAAGCTAAGGTTAAACCTTCTTTTCCTTACAGCTTTGTGAAGCCTTCAGACCACTCATATGATCTTTTTAATGTGATGGTAGCAAATCTGCAGGAGGACTGGAGCAATAGCAGTTTCAAAGGGTCATTATTTTTTGAGTTGGAGTTAGAATAACTTATGTTTATTTCCTGAAGCCAGAATAATTTTGTACATTAAAAACAAGTCAATAGAGCTATATGAAGATATGATTTGTGTAAAAGCAGCTGTGATAGCAAATATTTTAGCCCATTTAAATGATAAGGTTAATTGGGACATAATAGGGGTAAATTTGTGTTTTTCTTAAGGCTGACAAGCACTGATTTGAGAAGGGCATAGACCAAGTACTATATTGTTTAATTTTAATGTTTCTCATAAAAATGTTAAATTCTCAGTTATATTTAAACATCCTTTTATGTTTGAGCCATTTATATGTTTTCTATTTAATATAAAAACTTCTGTAATATTTTTCATCTAGAAGCCTCCGAGAATCAGATTTTTCTTCTGTCTGTTGAGACTAGTTCGAGATCTCCTTCCTTATCTTCAAGGTGCTTTGGCATGAGCCTAAGGTACCCAATGGCTTGTCCTACACAACACGTCAAAGTGAATTAACAAAAAAAGATGTGAATTTAAAGTGAATATAACTCGAGCATATATAATTTCTCTATGGACGCTCATTTAGGAGTCAGCTGGCCATAATTACCTTAACTTAATTCACGCTCAAAGTGAATTAAACTGAAGTGAACTAATGGTTTATCAACATGGGAGAGACACTGTAAAATAAGCTCAGTGTAAATTCACAATTCATCAGCTACTTCACTCTGACTTCTCTTCTGGAAATACAGTGTGCCCTCAAGGTGCCTTTGTATGAGGTAACTTAATTTTTTTAGGGGAAAAAAATGCTATATATGGAAGTGTAGGCTGATTTACACAGGTGCAGAAGCGATTGTATTTCAGTAGTGCTGCGTGTAGAAAGAAGGTCAGCGTATATCATCTGTGCAGTTGGAGTTTCTCTACTGTTTTGTGACCAGAAGGGCACTTTCTATGCTATAGAGTCTGTTTTGAACTGGAGAAAGCGAAGTAGCATTTTTGGTGTTTCCATAGCAGGGGAACAGGCAGCAAATTAGTACCGAGTACCTGGTCTACCATCAATTCATATTTTTATTAAGTAACTTCAGTAATTTTGTTCAGTAACTTCACCGCGTAGAAGCGTAGAGAAGCCTTAACCATTTCTGAATGAAAACATCCAAAAGCAGTTACATACTTTAAATTTACACCATTACGCAGCTTGGTTTAACTTCACTGAGTGTCTCGGTACTAGTTTTCCCCTAAATGATTTCCCACATTTCTTTATTCATTAGATTTAACAGCATTTTCTGTTAGCATAAATAAAGCCAGGCAATAAGGAATATAGAGAAATATCCCTACTTGCTTTACTCCCTTTAAATTTAATTAGCATCGTCAGGCAGTCTCTGACATTATTATCCAGTTATGAAAACATCCCCAGCCCTATTCATTCAGCCATTCCTGTTCATTTTTCCAGGCACAGAAAGTTTGCGCTGTAGCATGCCTTGTCAGATTTGGAGCCCTTCCAGTACCTGATGAGCATATTAACAGTGCTCCCATTCATAGATGAGAGCCTGCCAGTTCTATCTAATTTTAGTTAAGTTGCTATTTATAGTTAGATCGCTGCGTTTTCTCTTGTGAAAGCCTTGCAACTCCTAGGCACAGAGGGAATATATTTTTGTGCTGTTTTAGTTGGCACACAAAAAGTGCATGGTTGTAATTTACCGAAGTCCAAAATACTGTGCAGTCCTCCCAAAGTAACAGTGATGCTCCACGTAAAATTTTACACCAAAAATATTGTGGCATCGTTGGCTATTTGTTTCTCAGCCCACCGAGATGCTTACTGTGTCAATAGTGTAAGCGACCCAAAAGTCAGATGATAATACAAAATCATAGTCTTTACTAAATATTACAATATGCAGAAAGGTTTCAAGGTCCAAAGGATGGAGGAGAGGGGGATCTCTCTGTGCTGTAACACCTGTAGTATAAGTCAATTGAACTGAATTCTTTCTGCCTGTATAAGAAAGAGCACATTAATAACAGTAGTAATAATACCTGAGCTTGCACCGCAGTGTTTTGTGCAAATTTATTCACTAACTTTGCAAGTAGTGTTAAATGCCAAGAAATGTTAAGGGGAAGAGATTCTCAGCTGTAGACTTGGTGGTCAAATTTACATATTGCTTGTTACAACTCAGGCATTTCATTGATGTACCAAGAATTTATGCTCCACTATGTATATGTGTACATATGTGTGTATATATATATATATGGCAAATTGAGAGACAGCTGAGAGGAAATCAACATTACAGTTCATTTTATCTTGCAGCAAAACATGCATATGAAAAGTGAGCACTTTGAAATGATTCCATTTAGAAATACAGTGTTCAAATCATATATAGCCTAGTGCTGCAAAGTTGTATCATGATCCTTGAGCAAACACAAGTTGGACTCTTCCAGTTAAAAAGACACTTCGTTACGTGTTTTAGTAATTGATAATTTGTTCCAGTTTTGTTGACACGACAGGATGGTGTTTGAAAAATTAAATGTATTTTTTGTAAGTTGAAATGGAGATTCATCTCCTCTTGGAATTTCAAAATGAATTCTGACATTGGTGGCAGGAGGTTCGAGTCACAGAGTTTCAGTCCAGATTGGAGCATTTTGGCTTCAAAACACCCAAAGTTGATAGTGTCTACTCTTGTTTTGTCTCTGTATAGGCCCCTGATATTGGTAATATATGTCTCCTATATTTGTAAGTCGTGCTTGCAGGGGTTGTTTATTATCTTTCTGATGTCGTATCTTGCTTACATAGAATACATACTCTGATCATAGAATCATTATGGTTGGAAGAGACCTCAAAGATCATCAAGTCCAACCGTATACCTGATGCCACCATGTCCACTAAACCATGTCTTGAAGTACCACATCTAAACGTTTTTTGAACACCTCCAGGGACGATGACTCCACCACCTCCCTGGGGAGCCCGTTCCAATGCCTAACAACTCTAACAGTGAAGAAGTTCTTTCTAATGTCGAGCCTGAACCTCCCCTGGCGCAACTTGAGACTGTTTCCTCTCGTCCTATTGCTAATTACCGGGGAGAAGAGATCATCTCTCATTCTTGCTCCAATAGCCACGAAGACTTAAGAGGCTGGAACAGATACAACTATGAGAGTCACAAAAAGTCAGAAAATAGTCTTTGTACTCATCAATCTTAATTGCATTCTGATCCCTAGGTAATATGTGTATCACAACAAGAGAGGGGCATTGAACCAGCTGAAATTCATATTCAGCCTGGCTGGGATTATGCCGAGGCGGAGCTGAACTGGAACTGAACCAGAAAAGTAGTTGAAGAAAGAAATAATGGCGTAATTCCATGGCTAACACGGTTCACAGGACAAAAAATATTTTTTTCTCTATTAATTTGTAGCTGACTGCTCCACATGATAAAGTCCGTACCCGCCAATCCAGTGGTCATGGGCTGGCAGAGGACTGTCATTTCTCTAACTTTCAGAGACAGAAACATGTTTTAGCTGCATGGTTATATCAGTAAGGACTGTACATCTCCCTCTCTCCTCCTCCAGCTGAACACAGATGTTCCAGAAAAACAACTGGTTTAGATGTTATTGCAGATACAAGCCACAGTGTTGCCTAGTGAGAATTACAGGTAAAGCTGTAACACAGCTTTAAAAGGGCCCTAGATTATCAAATATTTATTTTAGTTTGAGCATGATTTATGGTGGACGAGGATGTTCCTTGTGTGTTACTGGCAGGGTAACATTGAGAAACACTTGCAGCTGCAGGTGTATTTTGTTCTTTTCTTTTCTTTTTTTTTTTTTTTAAGGGGATGTAGAAAGAGAGGCAATGCAGTAGGCAGAGGTGATGGCATCGGCTGAGGGCCACGAGTCCAGAGGGTTTGGAGTTCTCACGTCACTGGCAGACCCAAACAACTCCATGGTAGGTAAAGCACACACGTGTGCTTGGCATCATACCTATGTCTCACTGAAGTCCTCAAAACCTCAAATAGGGCCAAGAGGTAGGCAGCCCTTCTGCCAGGTGCCCACACCACAGGTTTCCTCTTGTGCAGTCTGTCAAAACGGCCATCCCCGCACGCCTCGCTTAGACCATGGCTACGGCTCCTCCGGCAGAAACCCACACGCTCGTCTGAAGGCTGATTCCTGGGCACATACATTGCTTTTCCCCCGCCCTGTAGCTCATTGCAATAGGTTACTAATCCTGTTCTATAATCACAAATCAAGATTTTTTTTTTTGAAATGGACTTATTTCCTAATGCTTTGATTTAGTCACTTCTGAGAACCTCCTCCAAGCATAGCTTTCCACAAAAAAAACCCCACCACAATTTGAGAGACTCATTCTTACTGCACAGGCTGTGAAATCTCCCTCCTTGCACCACATCAAGCTCTCTTGCTTGCTAATCTTGTGTTGCGTTGTGGTGTCTATTAAGCAAATTAATTATACTGTTGTTCTTGTTTGCATTACTGTATTTTACATGTCTTCACAGCCCTCCTAGAAAAAGCTGGCACATTATTGCTGCTTCCATAAACTGTACTTTCTTCCACATTTTCTTGTGACCAATGGAGATGTTATGCTATTTTTCATTGTTAGATTCAGGCCCAATGTGATTTCTCTTCATAAATGCCTTTAATGAAACCTAATACATCATCACCTGTTGCTCTAGAGCCTATAAGAGAGAGTAAAAAAAAATTGTACATGGTGACCAGCCATGGAAACTTCTCCTGCCACTACCTGCTGGGTTGGGGCTGGGTTTTGCAAGCATGGAAACGCAATGTCTCCATCCTTCTTCTTGGATTTTTATCTGGCATTGGTACGCCTACTCATCCCAGGCATTTAGAGCATTGATGAGCTTAATTACAGCAACTTTATGGAATGATTTTGAATAATCACCCAATACAAAATTGGTGAAGTTTTTCATACACTTGCAGTACTTGAACTGCTGGTGAGTTTTCCTTTATGGAGAAGATCTGGCCGATAGCAGGGCAGGGATTATAACTTCAGGGAAGGTTTTTACCTATGTGATGAAATAAGACATTTTCCTCTACAGCTAATATTTGACTTTTCTAGTTATTTTAAGGTAAAGCAATTGCTTCCATTCTTCCTATCACCATCCCCATCCCAATTCTTTATGTTTTAGGGCTATTCTAGTTTATTGTTCCCAAACCAAGAGCCGCAGAATCATTCTACAGAGTCTCAACTGATGCTGTGTCCCTGCAAAATTTAGACTTCTATAGTAATAACCTTCCACTCTCTCTTACGGCACTCACTTTTGGGTCTATAAATGCTAGCATCTGTATCCAAAGTAAAAGAAAATTTGAAGTACTGGAAGGACCCATGGCTCTGCATCAAGGAATGTTGTCAGCTTTTAATTTCTTGAGATTCTTTTCATTCCCTTTTGCAAGTTCCTTGCTGCTGCAATTTCTCTCTGCCAATATGACCCAAAGCAGTCATGTTTTTTTGTTCTTCCATACTTAGCATATTTTCTGATCAGCGGCAGACAGCTGGCTTGTGGCTTTACCTATCCGTCTTGTCTTTCTGAACTGGCAGCATTGCAGCTGGGCTTCCTAATTTGCTGAGACACTGTGTAGCTGCCCCAAAGGTTTTATCTCCTCCATTCTATGTCACCTGTAAGCGTGTCTTGGGAAGCTACCTGCTGTTACTTTAAATATTTTTGGAACACATTCAGCTCTTAAATAAGATTATTTTGGTCCTTTTGATTTTTGTAAGACTGTCAGAGTTTATTCTCTTTAGGCCTAGCATTAATCAGCTTTCAAAATCCTGCATGTTATTTCCATTGGGAAGACTAACTGATAAAGATACAACCGGTACTTAATCCTTTTTTATATATATAATCCTATTTATTTACAAAGAATGTACTCAAACCACTGTTCTCCCAAAATCACCTCTCTGCTTGCGTTTCTGCTTCTGCTTTTTATCTTGGACACACTCAACTCCACCAAAACAAGGACCTGGCTCCCACATCTGCTTTCAGGGTCAGGAGGTCTATTTTTGAAGCTTCAACTCACAACCTACCCCAGTATTGCCGTGCTGAATGCAACGTCATGGTAGCATCTACAACTTCAGCTTTCAATAAATGAAATGGATGAAAGGAGCTGTGATGTCTACAAGTTTCAGTGTGGTTTGTGGCATCCTAAGGATCAAAGAGACACTGCTTGTAGGAGCTACCCAGCCTCAAGCATAACAATTTATTACGCCTCTAAAATATGATGCACATTGTTGGTACTAAACAAATGGTCACAGAGACTTAAAAGACATGACAAAAATTAACTGTAATGCTTACAAGGTATTCAATATCACGCTACCGTCCAGAGCATTGCTAAACATCCCAAAAGCAATGTGGCCAGTTCAAGCAGACTACGTTCTGGATGCGTTACTTGGAAACCAGGAATTTTTGTTCTCCCTGTGCAACATTTCTCCTTCTGTGTGCACACGTAGTTCACCTGACAGGCACATCAAATGTCGCTCTGCAGCCCTTTCCTTGTTGGTGTCAAAGCCTCTCTTTTCCATCTTGCCTACTCTCTCGTCACAAAAGTGCATTGTCTTTTTAGACAAGGAGAACATCAGTTCTGTAACATTTTCCCAACCAAACTCGTTATGCGTTTTTTCCATGAGCATCTAACTGCAGCTTTTAAGATTTCATGCTGTGTAATTCACTTGTGAATAACTCTTCCCCTGAAAAGTTAAAATTAAACCAAGCAGCTTACTGCGTACATCAAAGCCAATACAAATAGGCTTCCACTGGGGACTGAAGGAAGCAGTTCTGCAACTCAGATTTTGGGGGGAAAGGCGCACAAACTTGAAACAGAAATATTTAGAAGTGCCAAAAGGGAAAGTAACTCTTCTTTCAAAGAGCAGCTTTATATTAAGCCAGTAACACTTGCAGCAAGAGAGTTGAAACTTTGTATAAAGGCACTATTGTACATTGAGAACTTGTTAAATAAGTAGGAAGGAAGATGTTAAGACAGATTCATATTGGGGGTTTGTAAGCCATAACTAAAGTTTCAGCGCTTTTCTTTATAATTTCTACTGCTTCTTTAAGGATTTTCTTAAATAAAATTTTCTAATATTTTAGGTGTCTCGGTTTCTGTCTTTTGCCAGGGAGCTTCACCTGCATCTCCCAGAATCTCAGATGATTCTAGCAGCTGAAGCTCTAACCCAGGTTCCCAGTCTCTGGAAGCTGAAGTCCTCATTTTATATTTCTGATGCATCTGTAGATATAATACTTCCACATCCCTGCTGTGATCACGGATGCCCCAGTCTGATCTTTCTCCAGCCTCTCTTCAGATCCAGTTTATTTCAACTTGATGAGTTATATTAATCCAGTATTTTGTTTTTCATCCTTGTCATCTTTAATATAGCTACGGACAATTTTGACTGTGTTAAAACATGATCTTTCTCAGCAGCTTCTGTGTGTCTCTCCAAGTCCTCTCCGCCAGTTCCCCCCACTCTTCAGTGGACATTTATACCTGCAAGTCAATAACAGTGCCTCAAAAAATCTCTTTTCCCCTGACTCTTTTTTCCATGACTCCTTCCTGCACATTAGGAACTTAAAAGCTTCAACAGCTGCTGAATATTGAATTGCAGAAGATCCTTCTGGCTCTCACTTGGCTTGCAGAATCTCACACACTTGGGAGTTCACGTACTGTTTGTTTGAGACAAACTCTCAGTTTGAAGACCAATTCAAATGGCGTATACTCCATTCACTTGATGATGTCCTGTTGAGCAGGAGGAATTTGCACTTTGAAAAACTCAAACTGGATTGATTAGGCTCAGCTTCAGACTCTCTCCTGCATCAGATTTCTATCTCCTGACTAAGCCAAATTCTTCCACTACAGGTTCATTTTGTCATCCTCCCAGCTCAACTGATCATTTTTCCAACCTGATCATGTTGCACGAATGCAATCTCAGTTGCATTTTCATCACCTCTTGAGTCACTCCCTACATCCTCCCCTCCTCCTGCTTCTAATTTTCCATTTTCAGGATTCCCTCCTCCTTTAGGAGAAAATAGACACATAACATCATATTGGCGTTCAACCTTATCTTGGCTTGCAATACTTTTAGTCCACTAAACATTTGATTTAGCATCAGACTGGACACATTTCAGGGCATTACTTACAAACACCAATCCATTAGTGCATATCCCGACCTTATTCTGTTTTTCAGGAACTCCTGTTACATAGCTAGTCTTTGTGAGATTATGCAAACTTAAAAATATATATATATAAAAAAAGACTTTGGTACATTGACTCTATTGTTCGATCAGAAGGAATATAAGAAGAGACAGGTAGAATTTTCTCCCAAAAGTTTCCATTAAATTTTGTATTTTACTGCATATTACTATGGTTTGAATATTGGGATTTCTTATTACATGATTTGAATTCATTTCCCTCTACTTACTCTCCATGTCACCCTGCTCACGGCAGGACAACTGCCACGAGTAAGATGAAATAGGTAAAATAAGTAAGATGAAAAAGGCAAGATTTGCTTTAAGGCCTATGTTTTGACGAAATAACTGCTATTCATTTTTTTGTTTTGTTTTGGTTTTTTTGAGGTCTCATCTTTGTATTAGTATCTTGCAAGCGGAGTGAGTTAATCTATGGTTCTGAACTTGTTTTGGTACAGAAAGATATTAATTCTGTGTTTCCAAGCTAACTTTTAGATGTTTTAAGACAAAGTCTTTTACTCTTTTATTTCACACATTTGGAATTTTACTATTCCATATGAAAACAAACTTGATGCACAGGTAAAGATAAATATTTTAACTGTAGACTGTATCTTCAGTTGCTTTGATTTGTGTAATCACTACTGCAGTAAACAGAGCTTCAGTTACTGAACAGATAGCCTAGTGGCTTTGTTTTGTGGTGGTTTTTTTTGGGGAGTTGTTTTAAATGCCTCCCCTTAATACAAAATGCAGTTGTCTCTTTTGATTTAACAATAGCTGATTAGGATATCTCCAATTCAATAATCTTCTGGCGGTCTCCTAGTACATCTATGAATGCAAGATTTATCTGTATTGATCTAGCTGGGTACACCACATTGGCAACAAATACATTACCGTGCTTCCTCAAGAATGCAAGAAAAGTTTTGGCTAAGAAGACTCCATAGTTTACTCTTGTTCAGCAATGCATCAATAGAGTGCATAACAGCCAAAACACCAGAGAGATGTAAATCAACAAAGACCACTATAAATAAACCGAGATGAATAGATCAATATTTGCTCAAAGATATAAGGCATTGTGATTTAGTCCCCAATATACATGACCTCTAGAGAGCTAGATAGAACCGTTTATTTCATATTGTGTCAGAAGCTGTTTTGCCTCTCGAATATTGCTCTAATATATTTTATGCAAGAACTCATTAGTGTCACATATACTTTTTACATATTTTTATTTTCTGAGGAAAAAGTATTTCTATTTTCTGAGAAAGCAAAAACAACTAAGCTTTGTATTATTCCCAAATCCTATAACAGTTGCCATCCTCCTCCTTTTCCAGGTTCAGAAAAAATCAGCATCAAAATATTGTTGGTCCAAAGTCACACAAACTGCAAGTGTCTGCACGAACATACTAATTAGGCCAGCTAATATATATGTAAATGTAGTCAGGACTTGTTAGGCTATACCTGGAATGTCCACTTGTGGCCCACCCAGCTCAAGACATTGAAAGACCTTGAAAAAACAGAGAGGGTCCATTGGAGGACCACTGGGATAATGAGAGGGCTGGAGAACCCGGCATATGAAGAAAGGCTATAGGAAGTGGATTTGTTCAGCCTAGAGAAGAGGAGGCTCCGGATAGATCTAGTCAGCTTCTCTAACACCCAAAGAAGGTAGTTGCAGAGAAGATGGAGATACTCTCTTCAAAAGGATTCCCGCTGGCAGGACAAGAGGCTGTGGGCACAAGTTGCTTTAGGGGAAATCCCTTCTGGATACAAGAAAAAATTAATTCTTCAGCCAGAGAATCTAGTCACCTAGTGACTAGATCTAGTCTCTAACACCCAAAGAAGGTAGTTGCAGAGAAGATGGAGATACTCTCTTCAAAAGGATTCCCGCTGGCAGGACAAGAGGCTGTGGGCACAAGTTGCTTTAGGGGAAATCCCTTCTGGATACAAGAAAAAATTAATTCTTCAGCCAGAGAACAACTGAGCATTGCAATAGGTTTCCCAGAGAAGTGGTGGGACCTTTCTTGATGGAAATATTCAAGACTTTGCTTGACAATGCCCTCCATAACCTAATCTCAGGTGCTGCTTTCAACAGCAGTTTGGACCAGATGATCTCCAGAGGCACCATCTAACCCAGACTTTCCTGTGAAGCAACCACGGGGCTTACAGCATCATGTCCAGCAAACAGCTACCGTGCACGGGGGTATGGAGGGAGAAGGGGCGAGTTCAGGCTGAAGTGTGTAGTGCTAGGATAGACTCAGGTTGCAAATCAACAAGAAACTGCATTTCATTAAATGTTTATAGAACCGCTCGTCAAACGTTGCTAACATGAGCAGAGCTTGTCTGGTGCTAAAGCATCAGGGAGATGTTTCCTTGACGTTGCCAAGCTTAAAGACAAACTATTGCATTAGTGTTGTCATACCCATTAACTGCCGAATGTAGTTCCTCCTAAAAGTTCAGCGATGCCTGGCTACTTAGAGCACAGGAAAATGTTGCCAAGTCTCTTAAATTAGGCAAATAACTCAACAGCTGATACGCTAGGCTTGTAAAGCAATGGGAGATCAATGCATGTAGTTAACAGCAAGTCTTCATGTAGTGTGTGCACAGACACTTGCTGGATAGTATTAGTTGAGAGGCTTCTTAAGTGAAATTGAAGTCTAAATCATCCAGTGTCTCCAGGAAGAGGCCTATACATATTTCAGATGCAAGAGTGAGAGATTGCGTCGGCAGATTTATATATATCAGTTTGCTTTTAATTAAACATTTTGCTTGGCTCTGAAGTCTGCAGCATTTATTGCAGCTAGGGAACTGTAGTTTACTACAGCCCCTGATTGAGATTAAGTATGCTGTAGAGCCAGAAGAGTGTTTACAGGCCTTCATTATTGATTCATGGGTATTTTCTGCTTGTAGCTATGAAGTAGAAAACTACAGCTATATTTAGGAGTTTTTGTTTTTTCCATAGATAGAAGCTGGATCTAGATTTGCCACCAAAAGAAGAATGAACATTTGCTAAGTTTAGAACTGATCAGTAATTTCTATTCTTACTTTATCAGCACTACGGTCTACATTTGAGTCTTTGGTTGCGTAGGAAACAAGAGGCTGTGTTCACCTGAAACTGTTAAGTGTAAAGCGACAGCAAGCGTAAAAGGTTCAGTCCCCGCAGCTACTGTTTGAGAGTTAACCACTATCTGACTGTTGTTACAACATATCCTAGCCATGCTAAAAAAAACACAAACCTTCAGCTTTTGTGCCCTTAAACTTGCAGTAAGTCTTGGTGTATAAGCATACAGTATTATCCCTGTTCTACAGATAAAGACATCATGTGCCCCTTTCTATGGAGGTGCAGTATTTTGACCTTTATTTAAATATGCATAACACAGCCCAGCAAGAAGTGCAATACAGTTTAAGCTATGACTTTACGCTTTCATTCTATCGTAAAATCTCAGTTATGTGTCCCACTGGAATAGTTATAATTGAGCGCACAAATCAAGGGCAAGGGCAAGAGGCTCCTGAGAGGAAGAAGGGAATCTGAGGAACATCTTCATGACTCTTGCATAAGCCAAGTACATTATATTATAAAGGTAGTGAAATGGAATGCAAAAATTACCAACTAGCAAACTAAGTAATTACCCCTAGCAAAGTCTGCTATCAACTCGAGACTGCTTTCAGCTGGAAGTCTACCCCTGGCCAAAGCGAAGGACCCACACAAATACAGCAGCTTTGAGATTTATCTTAACCGTGTTTATCTCCACAACGTTCTTTTCAAGCCAAGTCACTACTGCAAAGCAAGCATATCGAAGAGAAAACCATCTAAATGAAAGCAAGTTTAGTACTGTGGCAGCTTCCTGCCGAAACTTTTTCAAGCCAGTGCTCCTACCATAAGAAAAGCCTTTCACAACTTTTAAACTTAAGTGAAAAAGTCTCTTCATAAAATTAGGCTCTGTCCTTCCAAGGATGCATCCTCAGCTGAGACAGGAGTGCCACATCTGCTGTAGTCATCCACATCTGCCTCTCACTCTTACTGCTCTTTGAGCTGCCGAGGGCACCGTGGCACACTCAACAGAAAAGATCTCCATGGTTTAACCATAACAGCTCAGGAAAAAGCATCTCTTTTTGATCATTTTGAATCTGCCATTCCCTAGGCCTCTTGCTGCATGAGGCAGGATGCAGTTGTTCCCTGCTCACCTTTCCCACATCATCAATAATCCAAGACTAAGCTGAGGACAACCCCTTAGCAAATACATACAATCTTCTGATGGGGTAAGTCATCGAAACAACGTGGAAATAAAATTAAGGTAGCATGTTCATATTGTATGAGGTTTTGCCACCTGTCATGTTACTAGTGATATAGCATATTCAAAATACACAGGAACTGACTGATATTACACTTAAACACGTACTGTAGCGTTAATGTTTCCAAAAGATACTGGTTTTGATGTCATGATAAACAGCACAGACAGTCGGGACATAAGCATGAGAAATTCAGTAATCAGCTGAAAAATAGAGAGCTGGGGAAAACGAGGATTCCAATGCTAGTAGCAAAGCATGCATCTCCCTTCCCAGCAAAGTTACATCACTCACCCTTCTTTGGATGCCATCTTGGAAGAGACCGTGTATCTCAGGAGAAGACCCACAGCTGCAACCTTCTAGGGCAAAGCCCCAGGCTTCAAGGAACTACACCTGGGGAAGAAATGGCGGCAGTGGTGGGTAACCGAGCAGTGCAACAAACCTCCTGCAAATTATTTCCAATAACCAATGTATTTGTCTTTAAAGATAACCTGTGATGAAAACTAAAGAGGTATGGCTAACTTTATAAACTTGAGTCACCTCTGGACTCAGGTAAACAACATTGCCTGCAGAAGACCCCCAGGGAGGCAGTTTTGTGTTGACCATCGGTTCTGATGTCAATCTTACCTCTCCTGAGAGTCCAGACTTCCAAAGAAAAGGTGCTTCAGGTGTGGACTAGTGGCCTGTGAAATTACCAAAGAGCATCTAGAGCCTGGCCTGTGTTACCTTTCCTTGCTTTAGAAAGGGCTTGCAGCATGATCAGCATTAAGCATCTGGAGAACTGGAGAGTATGTTGCTCTGGAAGCTGAGAAGACTGTTATTGGGGCTGTCAGGTGCCTTTCAAAAAAAAAAAAAAGAAACCTCGCAACCCCCCCCCCCAAAAAAAAACCAAACACCAAACAACCCAACCCCATATGCCATGAGAGACTTGCTATAGCCCTAGGCTATAACCAGAAGGGAGACAAATTTCTTTCCTCAGATAGAGAAATAATGGTAATAAATCTGAGTGAAAGAGAGCACACTACAGCTTGTCTTATTAATGAAGGGAATGATACTGTAGCTGGAGGGGATCACAACACTCACCTAGGAGAAGAAAAGCTCCTGTTCCTGGCTTCTGTTTCAAGACCAGGGCCTCAGCAGCAGGTGTTGGCTCAGGAGTCATTTGTTGGCTGTAATTACAGCTTCCCTCCCTCTTGCCAGCTGTTTTGCTTTGCATCTTGACGTGGAGTGTTTAATGCAGGCCATGGTCCCACAGGTAACTCCGTGTGGCTCTGCCCTTGGGCTCCTGTCATCCGGCGACTGCTGCACGGGCTCACCGTATCCATCTGCAGAGTAAGGGCAGTGCCTGTGTTTTCCCTATGTGCTACAGTTTTGGAACAATTGATGAATAGATGTAAATAATGCTATAAGGTAGAATTACTGACAGCATTACTTTCCTTGTCACACCACATTGATGAAATCAGGCATAGCTTTTGCTCCACTTCTCTATGAAAGACTATCACAAATTACTCTCCTTCAGGAGAGAGCTCTGCAGGGACGTTGTTAACCTCAAACAGCATAGGTCGGTGCCGCAGTTAAGAGATGGCACGAGACGGAAAACCTGTTCAGATGAATGTGGGATTCCGACCTACCCTGACACTATGTGTCTTTCTGGCACTTGGTGTCTAAAGTTCATTTAATTCACCGAGGGTATTTTCGGATTTCCTACGTGTGCTAAATCATAATAAAAGCCATCCGCTGATGGTGAAGCATCTTGGCTTAGTGGATTACAGACTCCTCCCCAGCCATTGGGTCGGGCTGCCTGAGACAGCTCAAATCCACTCGAGATTGAAAAGGTGTGAGCAGTAAATAAAAGGAAATCCTGGATCACCATATAGTGTTCAGCTCCCATACTTTGACCTCCTTTGGTCCCTTCTATATTTTGTTAAGATCATATTTCTTTACGTGCTGCCTGGCTTAAAAGCCGTCATAAATCTGTGGTGTGCCGTAAGAATAACAGAGAAGGCACCGTGTAATACAAGGGGCTATAACTCCATCCCAGGCACTTGGAGGGAGTCGTAAATCAGCGCAGTGAAGCTTTAGCCGGGAGAAGCGGGGGCCGAGGCCAGGAAAGGCGGCAGCAGCCTAGCTCTTGCCCACCGCATGGCAGCCACCGGACCCCGGCCTCCCTCGGGCTGCGGTGAGCCCTCCTGCCTTGGTGGTTCCTTACCGGGGCAGGGGGGACGGCCTTTCCCTCCCGTGCTGCAGGAGAGGGGATCACCTCTGCCCTCTTCGCCAGCAGCAGAAAGCCGTGCCGAAAACCCTGTGCCCTCTGCCAGCAGGTATCCCCACGGGGTGCTCTGGCCCTACCCAGCCTCCTGCTCCTCTCCCTCCCTCAGCCATCAGGCTATCCAACTTCAGGTAGAAATTTTAAGTATTTAATGAGTAACACATCCTCCGTGTTTTTGATGATTAAAAGCACAGTCTACAGTTAACCCAGGGCACACCAAAACCCAAAGGTTCTCCAGGCTCGGACAGTGATAAAAATGTTTTAAATATTTTTGGGGAAAAAAGTGCATCTTACTACCTTTGGGGGAAATAACCTGCTGAATGTGACATCCAGGGGCAGGTTTGTGTATCAGCAGGTTGGAGCAAAGCCCAGATGCTGCTCTCATCATGAGCACTGAGGTGTTTACCTCCACTTGACATCATCTGTAAAAATGAAGTCACCACGCATTTTGGCCAACAAATGGTCAAACCACATCGTGTCCTCCAGCTGCAGATGCCCAGTGTGGTTCAAGCAGCTGTAGGCAGGAATTCGCCATCATCAGCTGAGGGCGGTTCCCTTTTTTTGTAGCTGTTTTAGCTCTATGTGAGCAACAACCGTTTCTTATTGCGTGTTCACGTACTTACCCAAACTGACGTAGATGTAGCTCCTCCATGAGAAATTTGGGAATAGCTTGAGCTATGGATACAGTACCATATACTGAGTAATACAATCTCTTTTTCTTTGCTCTAGTGTGAAAAATCTTCTTTCAAGCGTGGAAACTTTATGAGGGAGATTTTCCTAATTCTCATTTTGCTCAAATGTTAATAAAATTCGGGAATGATAATTTTTTCTTTTTTCTGTCAGCTAGTACAATATGATGAATGTCTGAAATGTGATGTATTTATAAGGTTTCTTTTTGCTACGGTTAAAACTTCTTAAGCTTTGGAAAAGCTGCTGAATTGCAAAGGGGAATGAAATGGAGACTAATTTGTCTATTCGAACTTCCAATCTCAGACTTTCAGTTTCGGTAAGATAGGGAAATAAAAGGTAAATTGTTAAATCCTGGGCCATCAATCGTTTTATTTTACTCTTGGTAAACAGCAAAAAAGGGGAGAGAAAAAGAAAATATAGCCAAAGTTTTGGACATGTTGAAACTTTAGAGGGAAAAAATTTTTTATACTGTAACCATGCGTATCATATGCCTAACCTCAGCGGAGGTCACTGGAGCGAGCCAGCAAGCCAAGCCTAAATAAAAATGAGACCTATGGGATTCCCCATCTGATTTTCAAATAGTCCCTGCTGCAACACCATTTGTCAAGCTCGCAAGGTAGCTTTCTAACAGATGTAAGGGAGACAGTACCAAATTCAGGTTAAACCCAGAGAGAAGAGCGTGTATGTGTCCACATGGGAATAATCTGCTCAGGAAGGACTGTAAAGACCGAGATTAGGTTGAAAGCTTCCAGACCCTCGAGTGCTGCAAACCGTGTTTTACTCTCAGCAGTTCCACAAAAAGTGAGATGTTTTCATCACCAGGAGTGAGGTGTTCGCAGGACCTGTCTTGCTGTGTAAAAGATTAAGCTGCCATTTTTCACAAAAGGTAAATGCCAATTTACCTTATCACAAATTATTTTATTTTCAGTTTAGACATGTACATTGAGAAACATGTAAGAAAGGTACTTTTAATTTGTGTTACTTCTAAGTGCATCAAGTGTTTCTCGCTCTCTTCAAAGTGTTAATTAAAAACATATACTAGTATGTAAACCGCTGCACACTTTCAGCTGATGGAGAGACCTTTTTAACACACTAATGTCTTTCTTAGCATTATAAAATCTCACTTGAGCTCCTCGAGGATGGAAATATTGTTTACATTTGCATATGCAAACTGGACAGGGAAAATCTCGAGCAGGAGCCTCAGGCCCTGGCTGGAATACAAACATAAGCCACATCAGGGAACTTGGTTACGACTTGGTTGTCTCTTAACCTGGTTACGCATATGGTTTTGATCTGTGTTGGAGACTAGGCATGAACTGTATTCCACAACCAGACAAAAGTCTTTATACCATCAAATGCTTGGCATGACTGGTAATCATTAGTGTTAATTGTAAAACAATTAAAAGTGCCAAAGTGACTTAGGAACACAGATCTATTTGAAAACTAGTGGGTATTTTGGTCCAGGTTTTTTCATGTCTTTGTCTTGCTCTGTTAAGCAGTGCTGGCACCGATTTTTTTGGCGAGATCTGGGCATCCAAGTCACTGAATCCCAGATCCTCATAGACATCTTCAAAGGCTCCCATCTCCCATATTTCTGGTGTCCAAAGTTAATACCTGGGTACCTTCATGGATGGTTTTGAGCCACACGGATCACATACAGCCATGCCAATCTAACAGTTTGTTAATACTCCTGTCATTCAAGTTTGGTGTGCTGCTCTTAGGACTGGGCTAAGTTTTACTTTTTCCCACTGCTTCCATTTCTTGCATCTGCATTGCAGCAACAAAGGTGTCTGCAGCTCAGCTGGAGGCTTTTTAGCAGCAGCCCAGATTTGCTTCCTTGACGTTGCCTCGGTGAAACTCCAGCAATGCACAAGGAGAATAAGCCAGGCAGACACGACTATGCACTTCAGCATCGCTGCCGGCAGGTGTATCTGTGGGCCTGGAATAAAGGAGCTGGGCTGTGCTACAGCCCTAACCTGACACAACTTTGGGTTCAAGAACTCTGGAAGACAGCTGAGGTTCTGTTTCCTCAGGGCTAGAGGCTGTGCTTGAAGGCCCTGGAGCATATCCCGGCTGGACCGAAGGGAAATCCCTCTCTGCCAAGAAGAGGCATGCCCATCTTGACGTCACTGCAATTGTACCATGGGGCTGGGGGCTCTAAGAGAGGGGATATGAGCAGACACACTCCTTAAGCTGGTCTTACACGTCGCTAAACACCCTTTTTCAGTGTGAGCCACCCCCCCTGCCCCAAGATGCACCTGTGTAAAATCAATGGCATCAGCAGGATTTCCCGGGTGCAGCCAGATAGGTTGTTGCCTTCTTAGAGCTAACATCCTTGTGACGTATCTGGATCTCAAGAGCAAATTGTTTGGATTTTTTCCTAGTGAATTTTGGTAAAAGTAATGCCATTCTTTTTGCTTCAAAAACCTTCCAAATATTACCAGTAAGTGGGGCACAATTTGGTGCATCCTATTATTGACTGGTGCCTGTACGCACCCAGGTGGGCTTCAGCTCTGACACTTCCATTAAGTGTATCAATGAATGCAGTAATTCAGAGCAATGCAGAGAGCTACAGGGGAGAAGCCCAGCAAAGCAAACACCTCTCATGCAGACAGAGAGAGAGGGAGAGACTCGAAGATACAGACACTTCTTGCTCCCTGTTTGTAGTGCTTTGACGTCGCTCCGCTCCGCCTGCGGTGATGCGGCACGTGCAGTGACCTCCTTCCCGCACAGCTGGACTGCCACTTCCCACCTGCCTGCCTGGGGGAAAAGTCAATTCAGTCCAAGAGGTGGCATCTTCCTGCTCGGATGATCATTTGTTGGTATTCCTGGTTTTTTGTGTTTTTTTTTTTTTTTTTCCTATGCATATGTAGTTTAACCATGGAGTCCTGGTCAAATTCCAGTTTGTATAACCACCACCCTGCTTTTACCAGTCCCTTTTACAGTTTTAATCCAATTCTGTACCCTCCCTCCCTTCCCACCTCCCATTTGCTGTTGTATTTCATGACAGAAATGACTTTATTTCATCAGTAATCCTGTTAACCATTATTCCCGTAACTGGTATGCATTCACATTGTGAGAACTGCGAAGCGTTAGTTACAACCCCCCCTCCAAGCCCAAACAGGTTTTAGCTACGCCATCTCTAGGTAACTGCTGTGCACAATCGCAGTCGTAGTAATTAGCAATATGCTCAGACCTCCGATTCTCGGAATGCTGCACGTTGTTTTACCGCAGATGACTTCTGCTAACATTTTATTTTGTTCTCATTTAATATTTGTCTGCTGGTATGAGCACAATTCTGGGACAGGCTCTGTGTGGGGAACCTTTCCAAGCACAAGGGAAGACAGGCATTTTTTCTTTCCCAATGAGCACCAGCTCTCTCTCTGCGACCACAAGTGCCACTCCCGCTTAGCAATATGCAGTGTGTCATGTTGAATCTGTACCAGCACGAACTGGCATGCCAGCTACGGTCTTACTGCATTTTTGGATTCTCTCCCAGTATAAATCCCCCTTTGTAATTTGCCCTTTCAGCAGAGTGCCCAGGAACTACTTCTGCGTTCAAGGTCTTTGCCCTCTCAAGAGCAGCCACAGAGGAAGAGCCCCAGCAGCTGGCGCATCATGCTACCTACACACAGTTGCAATGCTGGATTTTCACAAGTGGGGCTGGTAGCACAGCCTGTTACTAGGATTGTCTAAAAACATTTACCTTTGCTTTAGCGTTTTGCTAAATGAAGTCAAAATATTCACACTGGACATCTGGCTTTAGAGAATATGGAGGCTTGCTCACATTAAAAAAAAACCCAACAAAAACATAAGAGCCTTGAACAGGATCACAGAAGAAGAGATATCCTTGCAGCAGAGATCTAAAATTTAGCAACAGTGGCTTTAATGTCAGGGATCTGCTTAATGCCTCTTTCGTACCTTGTCTCAAAACACCACGTACTTTCTCCAGGGCACAGAAGGGAAACTAAAACCTGAAATCCTGGCCTCACAGAAAATCCCACGCCTGCTAATTTTCACCTGGTCTGTTATAAGCAAACGTACAGGCTTTGTTCCAGCAAGATGTATTAAGCTTCTGCTCATCGATTAATACTGCTGTTACACTAGAAAAAAAAAAAAGATGTTTAAGTAGACACAGATTACGCAGATTACAAAAGTGTATGTTATGATATACACTTACGTTATGTTATGCGTACTCATGATTATGCTTTTTCCTCGCACCTAACATGTGCAACACAACAGCACATGACCTCAAGAAGCAATGCTGACTTGAATGTTAAAGAAACAGCTTGTTTGTCATCATGATTCCAGCAGCCCAAGCTCTACCTACATTTTGATACAAACATTTTCAGTATGCAGTTCTGGAAAATATTTGGTACCACAGAGCTGTGCTTTACCGTTTCTACTGGAGTTCCCATTAGCTGTAATGACACCTACTGCTAAGGACAGACCTGATTAACTGCAGGCTTGCACACTGCTAAATATAGGCACATGTTTTTGCATTTACTGTAGATCCCAGCGAAGAGAACGCTATGGATTTTTTTGGCCCTTTGTTTTAATGGGATTGCCAGAATGACTAGAATCTGAAAACTCACAGCTCATTACCAAGAACAAAATGCTGACCCAGGCAGAGCCAAAAGATTTTAAAACGACTTCAGAGACGAGATCTAACAGGCTGTTGTAGAATGTGGAGAGCGTTTTCCCTCTGTTCACCCCTTTCTCCCATACAGAACATTTGCTATGTATTTACTGAATGTAAGACTAAGCCAGAAATTTCCAGCCAATTTTGCATCCTGGAGAGGAGCAGGATGTTTTAAGCTACACACAATGCCATCACTACTCACACTCATCGAAGATGTTTACACTGCAGCTGTGAGTCTGCATTTTCAGCAGAAGAGAGTTCAGAATCTGCAATGCATGTCCCGCAGCCCTCGAACATGGCCAGCATGGTAAGTATCCTTACAGCAGTTTTAAATTAAGAGATCCTCTTTAAACAGCAAGAAGAAAAGAGAAGATTAAAACCAGCCACAGTATCGCCTATTCTCCTATGTTTTTCAGACACGCAGCAGTTTTTCCTCTTGTACCAACGGCCTTTATCCCTCTCTATGAACACGAGTCAAATGACATTCCTAACCTTTCATTAAAGGTACTAACAAAAGGCCTTGTTTTGAGGTGTTGAATGACCTCAAATACCATCCGAGTCCAGATACGCGTGATATTTTTGGAGCAGAGAAGCAATAAAATACCCAGTTTTGCTGTCAAATGGAACATTGGTTTTTTCATTTGCTCTCACCATGGATGTTGCAGCTTGCCTAGCTACAGATAGGAAGGTAATGCTTTTTACATGAGCAAGGCTTTCTTTCGTGTAGCAGGGGAGACAGGAAGAGAGGATTACAATTAACTTAAATGTTCACTCCAGTCTACAGTACTGAGATGCTGTATAAGCAAAAAAGATACAAATGGTTATACATAACCAGCCTGATACCTCTGGTCTTAAGGTAACCTTAAGGTTTACAGGATATTTTCCCCGTGGGAGAATGATTTCTACATCTACAACCAAAACCAGCACCTTGTTCTTACATTCCCTTTCTTCCACAGTTGTTTGGTGTAAGACTCTATACTTCGTATTCTCAAAACGTCTTTAATGGACCTAAAGTCTTCTGTCCATGGTTTTCCAGATGCTGTGTGTGCCTCTTAGATACCAGAGAATTCTCTTGTGGGCGCATCTAAATTTCATGAAATGAGCCTGCTTATGGGAAACTGAAGGACCAAATCAATGTCTGGTTTTGATTTTTAAAAATCTGCTCCTTGATTTTCATTGTTACAGCGTTTTATTTGTAATATAAAGCTGACCTGCTGAAGAATGTTGTGTGACTTAATCTGGTATTATTTGTAAAACACTGCAAGATTCCTGAGGGGGAGGTAAGGTTGAACAAAACCAGTGTGTTGCTAGTAAAATTTGTTGCACTCAAGCTTAGATGTCAAGGAAATAGGAACATCCTGAATGCGAGTTCACAGCATTTTTGGAATCATCTCCCACAACAACTTCGTTCCACTCGAACCAGAAACAAAACAGATCAAGAGCAGGCAAACTTTGAAACAAGCAAAACTTCTTTAATTCAATTTTTCACAATAAAGACTTAAAAAAAGATAATTATTTTGCAGATAGTTATTAAAATTAATGCAAGACACTAAATGTAGAGCTAGTAGAGACAGGATAACAACACTTGTATCCAGACTTACTTTGCTGGTCTCAGAAGTATACTTTAGCTGTCGTTTTTCTGTGAATTAAAACATTGATGTTGTTATGCTGCTTATCAGGGAAGGCAGTAGGTTGTATAGTTATCTCCTGATTGGGGCAAAATCACTACCCTGAAACCACACAACCTACTACCTCATCCTGTTAGAGCATCAAGCGCATCTTCTGAAGGAAACCAACATCTCACCATCTGCAAGCAAGATTCCCTTAGCACTTTCTAGCCCACCCATCTCTTAGCCTTGAAAAGACCATAACTGTATGTCCTGTCGGCCCTTCCTCACACTTCTACCTGGAAGTCAATCAGAATTGGTGGGGTGACTGCAGAGACATAAGAACTGCTGTGGCAAGCACTGTCCCTCCCATATCAGCATTATGTAATAAAAAAGCAAGTTAAATCCGTACAAAAACTGACTAAAGAAAACTTTTTACTTAGGGCTCAAGCATTTACCAGTTCCAGGGCAGAACACAAGCAACTGGAAGACATCCTCTTTGGTTTCTGTCCAACTGATCACTCTGTGGTTTCTCAAACAGCCTACGCAAAGTGGATTTAAATAGCTGCTGAATCAAAAGTGGCATTTTCTGTTGAATATGAACACAAACGCCACCAAGTAATGGAGAAATGGGTCAGCTGTTTCCAAACGTCACTCTCAGGGCAGTCCGAGAAAGCTGAGTGCGAGCAAGCCCACTGCAGACTGGGTCATACCTCTGCGCCACTGTCACTTACACCCCACCTTCTCTGAGAAAAAGAGGAAAAGGAAATTGCTTTTGAACCTGAACGAGAAATACAGGAATCTTTGTGTGCTTTCATAACCCTGCTACAACAACCAAACCCAACATGAAGACACAGCCAGAGAATGCTACAGTTGAAAAATACTTGCTTGTCTTTTGAAGACATATCCAGCGATGATATCACAGCCACTTCAGGAAAGACAGTAGATTGTATAGTTATCTGATAGGCAGGGCATAACCCCAAAACTATACAACCTACTACCTCACCCCAAAGGACAGTCAGACTCCGATCAGATGAAACACAAGCTGTATTCCCAGACAGCTGGATTGCTTGGTGACAATCTAGAAGACAAAAAACTCTGGAGACAAATATTAACAGTTTGACTCTGAAACAGTTTGCTATATACCAGTCGACATTGTGCTTAATGAGCTCCAGTTTCATGTTTGAAATGTTTAATAGATTTGCAACTTGTGAAGTCATGTCAGTGACAAGATACACGAAGGGAAAG
>NW_009592789.1:27273-52688 GCF_000690535.1 Cariama cristata
CAGCATTCATTTTTAATAAATGCACTTTTGTACTTCCAGCTCTGACATGACTGCATCTTACCAAACCAGTTTTGTCACTTCAACAAAGGCATCGGTACAACTTAGAGACTGGATGCTGACTTAGAGGGGTTGTTTAGCATGCTTCTAGATATTCCTCTATTATCCTCATGGGGAAGAGCTGCGTTTCTCTCACCGAATTTCCCAAGACCTGCATGGGTAAATCCATAAGATTGAACAAAGAATTTGTCAAGAACGTGAGGAAATGTTACGGCCTACTTAAACAATACACTACTCCTCAATGAGCAGTAACCCAGCTCTGAATCAACGGCCGAACTAAACATACCCTACCCACACTACACAGTCTTTGGTCAATCCGACTAGCAAAACTGCCACTATAGTATACTCTACTTTAACCTCACAGTTACGCTAGAGTTTGAGGGGGCCATTATTCCCTACCACCTGGTTTGATGGGCCACAACACTTCTCATTCTAAACAAGTGGAAATAACTGAGATACCAGTCCACACTGTAATATAAATACTGCTTTAATAAATAAGCAAACCTTTAAAGCAAACACCCTAACTTAACCAGCTAACTTACTTTTTGTTAACAGTTAACTAAAGAAAACAATGAATGATACATACATCAGCCACACACAGATTAAACTAAAGCGATGTTTCACTATAAAGCAGATCTCACCCCAAAGGCAGCAGGTCGCATTTCAGGGTAACTGAAGTGATCTGCCACTGCTTTCAGCAGAACTGATACAGGGACCTAAAAAGAGAGGAGCAATAGAAAACACACACATATCAATTTCATTTCACTGCACACCGAAACAATTATAAGGTGAGCGAGAGCACGTGCAAAAGCAGAGAGCAGCTTCTCTGTACGTTTCCTCCAGGAGAACGATGCACAGCACCAGCTTTCTCATTCAGTTGTTACTACCACAATTATACCATGGCCCGTGGGGACCCCCAATTTGAAAGAGACAGGCAAGAGACAAAATATAGTGGAAAAAAAAGAAAAATTATTTTCTTAGACCGACTTAAATGTTAAGAGCATTGCAGAGACAGGCAGAGAGCGGTATCAGCTACTTCACCTTCAAGGAACAAACATATTTTTAAACGAAGCAGAGAAGGAAGGAGAATGCAGATGTCTGACCAAATTAAATATCAATGTGCTAATCTATAAAAGGCAATGTTATACCATCAACTTCAAAGATAATTTCATGGTAGTGGACTGAGACCATATGTAGAAAGACGTTACTGGTTGTGGTGAGCTGTACGTGGTGCATATTTGTTGCACAAACCAGGAATGGTGAAGCTCTGTCCATTCTGAGACCGCTGTACTGGAGGAAACACTGTACAACCCCAGGTTTCACACCTTGTAACATTACTGCCCTTGTAGGCCGAAAAGGATATACGTTAAAATATTCTTTGTATACTATACAGAAGGAATAACATGAGAGATTTCAACATCTCCTTAATGTAAACTGGTGAAAACTAGTAGCAGAAGCCGCTCTTTAACTACTATCAAAGAAATCCATTTGGAAAGGTCTGCAGCAGAAAGCATGATAGTTTTCTCTGTGTACTTAAGCGTTTTAAATATCTGCATTTTCTGAGTGCCAGCTTTTTGGCACTCTGAATAATCCTCTGAAAAAAGCCCTACCCTGTAGCTCTCATTTTTAGATAAAATATTTAAAAGCAAACATCATCTTTATGCGTGCGGTCAGAGATCTCAGTATTTTCTCTAAGAGCCAAGAATTTGTATTGGAGGTTTGGCTAAAATTCTGTGCAGACATCAGTGAATTTTAGCAACGCTGGGTGGGCGTTTGGCTAAAATTCTGTGCAGGCATCAGTGAATTTTAGCAACGCTGGGTGGGTACCTGTGTATTGTGCAGTCACCTCACAGAAAGCGCTTCCAGTGTAAAATAAACCCTATGCTTATGTAAATATAGCAGCGTTACATAAAATAATTGGAGGAAAGCTGTGTACTGTGTGATTTACTTCAAAGTGCAACTTTTGTATAAGCACTTGCTTTATAGTGGAAGAATAAAAACAATGTAACCTTTCAGTGTAGCAACTCTTTATGCTGGATGGTCCAGTGAAAACAATTCAAAGGACTAATCTGGCCCTTAAAAGGATGCTTTCACTACGTAAAAGTACTGAAAAGCCTAAACTACCCCACAGACCCAATGACTGGAAATTTTGTATAAAGAACCTACACTTACAGCTGATTCCAGTGACTCTAAAAGATGGAAGTGAAAATAGAGATCCAAACAATGGCAACATTTTGGAAAGCCTGAATACGTTCTAAGGATTTACACTGCCTGCCTATCCTTAATTTATCTTGACTTCACTTACACTTTTGGGTGCAATGCTAGGAGGGAGATTGGAAAATGCTCACCCTTGTTGAAAAAATGGTGAGGTTAACTATTACAAAAGGAGTCTCTTATTTTCTACGATAACGATGTTAAAGGTTCTTTTCTCTATGTGTAGTTCTGATATAATGTTGCCTTAATGTATATTTTCCCACAAAAACAGTAGTTTGTTAATTCACAAAGATATTGAGATAATTATTTGTAAAGTACCATAAACTTTGTGTAATACTATTTTCTATAAGATCTGTTATTATGGGTATTAGTAGCACTCATTAGCAGACAAAAATGGAAAATAATGTGCTTTATCCAACACCTAAAATTAATTAGTCTTCTGCTCTCACAAGCTGCTCATAAACTTATTTTAATTGACTAGCTCACCAAACAAGGATGAACTTTAAAATACTTAATGAAAGAAAAATGCATGTTCATTTTCTTTCTACGAAGACATGCATACAAAATAACTATCTGGCAAGACTTATGTTTCTAGTTTAACAACTATTTAATAGTACGAAAAATATGACATTTCCATATTCCAACTCTCACTACTCACTGAAAAATGTCTTGGAACTTATGTTAATAAATAATACCTCAGCAGTCACTTTTAAAAAGGCACAGGGCCAAGGCTGCTATTTCTATGATGTAATAGGAAAGATGACAGGTTTAAAGTAGGGTCGTTATATAATTAAAAGCTTTACTAATTAACAGACACTGGGACAACACAGAACAGGCGTTTCACGATTTCAGAGCACCTTCCACCCAAAACCTCGGGATGATTTACAAACGCAAAGCCTCACTGGGCTCCCAGGAGGAAGGTCTGTGCCCCGGGTGTGCGCTCTAGGTAGCGTGCACCGTGATCACACCAGACGGCTGGGAGCCTAGCGACAAGGGAGGCATATTCCACAGCAAGGTTGAGGGCTTGGATGCAGGCCAGATCAGCAGTTTCCAACATCTCTCCATATAATGATTATCTTCGGGCCTCCAAAGTGGTGTTCAGTCACTGCTCTGCTCCGACAGACTATTTATTTGCTATTAAAAATGTCACAACCATTTGCTGGCAAGAGCTGTTGCGGGGTAAACGGCTGAGGATCTGCTATGGTGGACGCTGCAGCCAAGGGACGCTTTCCGACTGAGCGGAACAGGCCCTGCGTCAGGCCCTGGGCAGGAAGTTTAACCTCCACATCATTCTTTCAGGGCAGGGTTGTGATGGAGCAGTACCAGGGCAGGTAACTTTGCTAGAGAATTCAGACAGAAATTATTTGGTGGAGGGAAGGATTCCATCTCCTGGGATCTACGTATGACAAACTTCACACATGATATTTCAAAATATATTTTTAACTAAATATAACAACGACACACTGCCTTCATATAGCTTGCATCCTTCAAGAAGTAAAAAGTATTCTATCAACAGCTTTTGTGACTCCTGGGAAGTACGATGTGTATGGTGATCTTACCTATTACTTAAATACAGCTGCTTCTAAAATGGCAAACGACAGCTTGTTCTCCAGTTGTGAAACTTTACTATAATTTAATAATATAGGACAGATTCTGCCAGAACTTCAGGCAAGCACAATGGGAAATACTCAAAGGACTGAGCCTCCACAGCCGCCTCCTACATTCAATGGAGACGCACAGGTTTTTCTAAAATTCGATTCAGTCAGGCTCCTGCTCTAAACAGTTCTCTGTGCCAGTGTTTGTCTTTCTCAGCTGGCTGCAGAAGAACATTAACCTGTGTACACTAACTTCTTAATATCTTTAACTAGGCATTAGTACAGCCAGGCTGTAACTAGGAGATAAAATTTATCATTCTGTACCTTTGTGATAATGTCCAAATGGGTGATCAACTTAGGTCGTGATGTTTGCTCATCAATGATGTTACTTGGTGCTGTAACGTTCAGGTGTGCCGTGCCGTTCCGGCTTCTACAAACCCTGTTCACAGTTTTGCATGGAAACATTTTCCTCAAAGTCATCAGGAGACTTCTTTTAAGGAGGGGAGCAGTTCACATGGGATTGAAATCAACAGTACACCTTCACTTGGCCTCAATGGCTTTGAAGAAGGTTCTGATGATCCAATACAGCACAAATTATGAGGCACGGTAGTTAAAGGGAACACTTCTGGATCCTTAGCAAGCTTATACATCAGAAAAGAATTTAGGACCCAATAACTATTTGCACTGATCAGTTGTATAAATTTTGTTCACCTTTGTCTACTTTCTTTACTATACAGAACATCATAGGTACTGTGACACGGTTCTATTTAATAAATATTTTTTGCACTGAGCAGTAATTCTGTTAAAATCAGTTGTATAAATTTTGTTCACCGTTGTCTACTTTCTTTACTATACAGAACATCATAGGTACTGTGACACGGTTCTATTTAATAAATATTTTTACATATTCACTGAAACCACTCTTGTTATCTAATTGTTTGCAAATATTTGGGAAAAAAGGAGCAGCTTTGAAATGAGTCAGAACTCTCTGGCTAAATGTCTCTGAGCTCTGCAATAATTTATGTATGTTCCCAAAATCTGAGCATTTTATGTACGGGGGGAAAAAAAAGGCAACAGAACGTGAAAATATACAAATACATTAGCTTAAATAATTCCATCCCATGTACTGTAGCCTGACTACCAGCCCAGACCTGCACAGGAGCTTCCTTACTCTCGTGTGGACCCACGCTCAAGTCAAGGGAATTCCTCCACAGAAACAACCGCTCATGTTACACGTTTCAGAGAAGGTTTACAATGGTACCAAAAAATAGGCCAGCTTAATGATAGCCGCTTTAACCTACTGAACGGGTGTATAGAGATCTGACTAGCAGTAAAGAGAAGGAGCTGGGGCTGGAGGCGTTCTGCACCTTCACAGACATGTTCCATCCATACATGTCAGGCATTTCATAGCCTTACTTCTGTAAAATGCCTTCAATGTTAAACAGATGCTTCCAAACAGAACGCATTAGGAAAGACAAGTTTTCCATTAAAACAACACCTCATTGTCTTGTGCTTATGCAAACTGCAGTATCTACACTGACAAAATTTTTGTTTTTCTATTGCATTTATTCCTGAGTTTTGCTTATGTAATACTCCGAACGCTAAAAAGCCATAAAAGTATTCAAGAGAATGATGAAAACACTCAGAATCTCTCAAAGCTGCCACAAAAAGAGAAATTAAACCAGGGCTAATCACATGCTGCTCTATATGTGGCACTTGCATTCTTACGCAAATAAATATTTAAGGAGATTCATTTTTTAAAAAATAAACTCCAAAAGGAACGCAGAACCCTTCAGTGTATTACGAGCTATTTGTTTTGTAGGACTTAAATATTTATCTTCCGTGTTTTCCTAGCATAATCTTTCTGTCTACTCACTTCCCGGCCGAGTTGTCGTGTTCACCCCAGCGGGCTTTCTGCCCAGGCCTAAGATGGCTGCCAGGCCTGACAGGGACGGCCGCGAGAGCAGCAGCAGCAGCAGCAGCAGCAAGGGACTCACGCTGGGCTGCGTTTCTGAGCTCTCCATGGCAGAAGTGACAGGATTCCCAGATCCTAATGCCCAGAAATCAGGGTGAGGCCAGCGTCCAGGGGAGACGAAATCTGTGTGGAAATGGCAAATCCACCGGGGGCAAGTGAGGTAACACCTTATGAAAAGCAAATGTTACAGGTACTCTCGAGATCTTACTGTGCGTAAAAGCAAAAACGCACGGGCTGGATTATCCGGGAGATGAGTGTCTGCAGTTAAGAGGAGATGAAGCTGTGACAAATTAGGGATTGTTTCTTGTTAAGAGCTAAGAAAATGTGTCAGTTTTATTTTCTCTTGCTAGAAATAGCAAGAATAAAAGGGGCATATAACACTTTTCTTACAGTAAGCATTTCCTCAACATTCATAATTTATCTCCATGCTGTAATGCAGATTGTATTCATGCCGATGACACAAAAATGAAATATTAATGACACCTCTGCCAAATATTCGCTAATTTTAGGCTGTTGAACATTGGACCTTATCTTCGGAAGAAGAAGAGCTGAACTCATGTAATTCAGCTGACATCACCCGGATTTGCTTAACATCTCTAAACACAAAATGGGACACTTAAATCGAGCACCCTTATCTTTGATTTGATGTGTGATGTCCATCTCTTCAAAATTGCACCTTTCCCACTTCCCCTCGAGCCCCACGAAAACAAAAACTGGGCACAGTCGCTGACGCAGAGAACAGTCAGGATCAGAGTCTTCCAGTCTCTCCAGCTAAATGCTCAGCCATCCCACAAGCAATTATTTGAGTAATGCTTTTAAGCATTTTTGAATGGAAAAAAACCCTTTACTAGACAGAGAATCTTCAATAAGCCATTTGACTTTTAAGTCAACCAGATTTGGCTGTTTAATGTGTGCAATTGATACAGTGTCACACCTAACCTACGTGGTACCACTGATAGGAAGCGTTATTTCTGTTCCTTATGTAAGCTAGGAAAATAACATTAAACAGAGTCACAAGATTATGAAAACAATATTCATCTGACATCTTCTTAAAAACCGCCAAGCCCAATCTTAACCCACAAATTCCTTTTTGGGAAAACTGAATTTTCATTCTGAAATTGATTTAAATCCTTGGAAATTGTTTTCCTTTTTAAAAGACATGCAATAAACCAGTATGTGCAAGTCCTAACTTAATTAAGCACCAAGAGGGAATGTCTGTCAGGGTATGTTCTAAGCCTCAACAAGAAACTAAAATTCATTTTGCAGAAATGCAGCTGTGCCAATAATTCTAGTTGGTAGAAAAATGTTTTCTGCCCTTTGCCCCATAACGCTTTCATTTTTAAATTTTAGCTTTTAGTAAGATCAAGCAGCTGAAAAGTAGGAGTGAAGAAATTAGTAGTCTGGGAACCAGGATTAGACAAAGGTCTGAATAACCCAGCGTTACATGGATTTATCCTAAAATTCTGTATTTACATCAATGCACACTCACATTTGCCATCATCACAAACAGGATAAAGTTACTTGAGTGCTAATGAAGAATAAGCTTTGTATTACGGCAGACAAGCAAAATCCATCCTTTACAAACTGTTACATTTGCCATGATCACTTTAGACCCGTAGCATATGAAATTGTGGATAGCATTATATGAAAAGCTGGCATAAAATCACCAGTCTATGTAGTATGTTTGTTTTAAAATATTGTTAAAAGCTTAAAATTCATTTCCATTTCAGAACGATGTTCGGAGGCCTGGACTGCATTTTGGCTCAAGCCACTGGGCTTGGTTCAACCTGACAGTCAAGAAGCAGAAGCCTGGAAGTTCACATACATTAACACGGAGACAATATTTGTACAGGCCTTGCAAATCAGAACTGCAGCAGGCTGTTTATTCCTGGTTACTTTTTTTTGGAGGGGGGAGGCTACAGACCTGATCAAAAAAGCCTATTTGCGAGACCAAGTATTTTCAGTGACCCTGTTAGAGGTTGTCACGTCCCCGTTAGGATGTGGCTTTGCCAGGCCATGGCACACCAGCTGACAGCGGGAGGCCTTCAGCAGCCCAGGGCCCCCCGGCAGCGCCTGCCTCTGGAGGGGCAATGCCTGCCTCTGGAGGGGCAGTGCCTCCCCGCCTCGCCTCCCCTTCCTCTGCTGTCCTTCTGGGGCCGGAGCTGGGCCCTGCCTCTTGCACGCCTCTAACTCCCAGGGACCTCCATGAATTTGCCACTAACATTGCTAATTCTCAAGATCCCCGTTTCCTTTTAGTTATTGTTTTTATTTAGTTACCAGCAGATGATCTCTGTGCACAGTAACAGCTTTGTTACCACCCTTTGATATTATCTTAAGTTGTATTATGATTAAAAAAATACACACATGTGCTTTTGTCACGATTACTTTGCCTCTGCTCTGATCAGTTATTTTCCATTCAGAGTACTCCACGCTACAGGCACAACAAAGACACCAAAAAGAAGGCTTATACACACACTGGCTACACTCGCTGCATGAGCTAACGAGATTACCAGCCTCTCATTAGCCATCCAAGGCAGAGCCGAGTCTGAGACCCAGACCAGGTTTACACAACGTAACTCTTAAAAAAGCGAGGGGGGAACCACTGAAAACTGCCGTTTTCACCGCAAGGGCCCGATATGACCATTTGCACCCATGCGCCGAGGGGGACAAAGGCTTTTGGGAGTGCCGGGGGTGACCGGGGCAGTGACAGCGATATGGTGCTCGTTGGCACAGGGAATGCTCCTCCTGAACTACAGGCGAGGAGCTCGGGTGACCAGATGCACAGCCCTGCCTGTTTCGGCTCCCTCTGTACAACCTTTTGCTTTCTCAGGTGACCGGAGCTCTCCCTAGATTTACTCTAGTAGAAGTCTTTCTACCTGAAACCGAAGCTTTCACTGGTTAAACATTCATTAAAGGACTTAAAGCAGGGCTTCAGGTGGTAGAGAGTGAGCAGATCTTTGCCAGAGCTCGACGGTGTGTTAGACTCCTTCTGTCCATTATTCATGATGCTGTTGCTACAGGCCCTAATTTTACATAAATGAAAGTCACAAGAGAACTGTTAGGATGAACAACTAGGAAGAGCACAGGAAAAGAGCGCCTCATCAGTCGGTATTAAAGACACAGTTTAGTATTACATTTTCTGATTTTGAAGCCTCTTGGGAGTGGAAACATGCAACACATTTTCTCTGAAGAGTGACAAGCTGAAACCTGAAATCTCGAAGACGGTCTTTAAAATCAATTTCGTCATGTCCCCTGCACAACTCCATTCCAGTTCCCCACATATGAAAAATACATCGCCTCTTATCTCCACATTCATGTGCCTTACAGTTCCTTCTAGCTCCTGTTTAAAAACTACTAAAATCTTATCTCGGCTATCATGTAAGCTACGGTTCTGGGCCTGCTCTGGGATGCCGGATGATTTCAGAATTTAAAATCTGTTGGGCAAGGAGCAGATTATACCTTCTCTGAAGACAGAAACATGCACACTAATAGTGTCAACCAAGTAACATAACAAGCAGACTTAGTGCAACTAAAATAATAATTCCCCTCCCCTTATCAACATAAAAAATAGAGTCATATAAAAACACCTACTTTTCTATCTCACAGCTTTTATAGCAAACATACTGGACAGAATTTCAACATTTTCCTGTACTTTGAAATAAGCTTCAGGCACAGAATCCATGACACGTAAATTAAGATGTACTTCACAAGATATATCTTAGTTGTGAAAGTAGGTCATGCGTTTAAGGCACTTCTAGACTCTGTTTCTTGATGTAAATATTCTGAAAACATTCTTGTGTGTATAGATTAATATTTTAATTATTTATCAGATTCATTCTCTAAGAACAGTAAAGGAACGGGCATTTCTAAGAGTCCTCATAGGCTATTAAGTATAAGTACTTCTTTGTAATCTTCTATAACTTTATGTAGCGTATACTCAATCCTTACGGGAATTGCATGTTTGAAGCACACCACAGAAAAGGTGACAGAGTCGAAAAAGTTAACGTGTGAAGATCACACGCTGCACATGCAGGGATCCTGACTAAACCATGTCATGAAATTTTCAAACATTTACTGCCTTGTATCATTATGGGATTCATGGAATTTCCTCAAGCCTAGTGTTGGGTATTTGTTCACCTGGGTATGAGCAAGTTATTCCATGAGCAAAGTTAAAAGAGAAAAAAAAAGGAGAGAGGAAGTAAGAAAGCAAGAGAGTCTATGTCTTTGTAATGTGAATTGAGTTTCCAGGCCAGAATGTCTAGCAAGAGAATCTAAAAAAACTGGGGAAATTCAAATCGGCACTACTATCAATTTATCCACTAGGTGTCACAAAATAATCATACAACCAGATGAAAAGCAATTACACGTACAATGTGTCAGTGTACTACATCAATGAAGTGCTGCTTTGAAACGAAATCTGTTATAAGAGCAGATGCAGGAAAATGTCATGAATCTCATGAATATACATACTGTCAGGAGTGTATGGGAACCTGAGCCATGATACACAAAAGCTGTTGCTAACCACGGTGTATGTCATGTAATGGATTCACACACAAGCATATAAATGTTCCATTAAAAAAAAATCTTCCTAAATCCTAAAAGCGATATTACCAGTTCTCAGAATCGCAAGTCTTCTGTTTCTTGCTTTTTGATGCTGCAGCTACTGGACTAATGTATTATGTCAGATTCTCTACAAATACTTAAGAATCCCTCATGACTACAGAGAAAACGCTGCAAAGAAAACAAGTTCTGAATGCTAAAACGTATGAGGAAAAGAAACAAAACTATATTATTATTACTACTATAAAATCGTAACAAATGCCAAACATCAGAATTGTCAGTAACCTGCTGATAGACACTCCTTAGATCCCGACTGTTCATATGGAAAGGTGTATTATGAAGGTTAGGGTAGAAAATTACCAAATCATTCTGCAGCCATTATTCACGAGAAATTAACCTCTACATTGGAGGTATTTCTGTTCTTAAATATTCCTGGACCATTCTAAATTCATAACTACGTGTACACCTGCACTCACCCAAAACACTGACTGCATTAAAGGAGGCTGGGCTGTTGAAACAGGTACTTTGGTTTCCAAAAGGGTTCTTTAATAACAGTAACATTTCCTCAGAGCTGCATAAAATTTTTACGGGTCAAGTAGTCTCTGGTGTGAATTTATCATTATCTGTACTCACGCATAATCCACACCATTAAAAATATTGTAATTAATAGTATATGCAGTATTATAAAGTAGAATAGGCCGGTTAGATAAAAGGAGGAAACATACCCTGGACATTTTTTATCACATAAACATAACAGTAACAGGGCTATGTACGCTCTGCCGACAAGTGCCATTTCATAAAGCCAGCCTAAGCAATGTTAAAAACCCTTCCCCCTTTTCAGAAATGCAGTGAAGGAACATATACCCTAATACTGCACTATATGTTTATACTGCATTTTATATGTTTTATCATGGTTGTAAAAAGCAAGCATTTTCAGGGTGTAATTAAGCTCACATGATAAGGTTTGGACTTTTTACATAGCCTTTCTTTAGGAGTGCTTTCTAAATGTCAGAGCTGGCCAACAGTTTCCAAAGCTTTGAAATGCTTTTTGACTTGGGGATCATAGGAAGGGAGCTTTTCTTCCCTTCAATTTTCCCTCCTTTTTTGAGCAACTCAATTAAATATTTGGGCTTACAGGAACACATGTACAAAGCTGAGAGAGAAACACTGGGTTTTTTGCTTCCAATACTAGCATAACTTTATCCGTATATGCTAAAGGAATCCGGCGGTTGTGAAATACACTTTCAGAAAAACTGAAAACCATTCTCTGAAGTTCTCCCCACATTAAAACCATTATCTGACTTTAAAGAACGCTCCTATGACCTCCATTTAAGCTGACAGAATTCAGAGCCTTGTGAAGTCAATGAGAATTTTGTTATTTGACTTCAATGAAGCTGAGATTTCACTTTAGGCAGAACCATACACAAGAAATGCCGAGGTAACTATTCATTACATAAAGTCCTGACTCTTTTGATGCCAGAAGGTGAACTAATCAGATGTACAATATTATTAATTCCACTCTGATTTTCAAAAAGTTGTTCCTTTTCATCTTCCAGTGGTCCAAGTCTATAATATCGTTCTTGTTTTAGTTCTTGTTATGATAGAATCAAAGAACCACGGAATAATTCAGGTTGAAAGGGACCTCTGGAAGCATCTAGTCCAACCTCCTGCTCAAAGCAGGTCTAATTAGATCGGGTTGCTCAGGCACATATCCAATTGATTCTTGGACACCTTTAAGGATAGAACCCACACCATCTCTGGGCATGCGTCCCATTGTTTGACCATTCTTTGGTAAAAAGATTTTCCTTGTATCTGCCTGGAATTTCTCATGTTCCAACTTGCAGCTGTTGGCCCTCGTTCTATTGCTGTGCATCTCCAAGAAGACTCAGGATCCATCTTCTCCTTACCCTGCAATCAGGCAGTTGCAGACAGCAATCAAGTCTCCCCTTTGCCTTTCTTTTTCCAGTCTGGACAGACCCAGCTCTCTCAAGCTTCTCCTTGCTTACCACGTGCTCCAGCCCTGACTAGACTGGTGGCCCTTCACTGGGCTCATGCCAGTATGATGGTATCTTTCCCGTACCAGGGTGCCCCAAACTGGGCACAATACTCTAAACACAGTCTCACAAGTGCTGTGAAGAGGGGAGGATCACTTCTCTAGAGCTGCTGGCTGTAGTTTTGCTAATGCAGCTGGTTCTTTGCTGGAAGGGCACATGACTGCCTGATGTCAACTTAGGCACCAGAACCCCCAGATCCTTTCCTAGACAGCTGGCCCCCACCCTATTTCATTATCATCTCACTGATGGCAGTATATACACCATTTCTCAAATTATCGCTATTAAAACTTTTTTTTTTTTTAATTTGAAAGCTCATCTATCCTAGGCCTCACTTGGTCTTGAAGTGCCGCGAATAAAACAGCTTAGGAATGTGAATGTACAGCAAATGTGCTTCCCATGAGCTCTTAATGCCATAAATCTAAAATCCTTGGTACTACTGTTAGAGCAGTGCTTCCACTCAAATCTTAAAGAAGCTTTAGACAAGACAGTAAGTCTCCACAGCAGCGTATAAGACACTTATTTTTGTGCAGGACAGGCTTGTAAATGCATGTGGTTCAGAGGTCCTGCCCTTGTGCATCAGTATTTCACTTACAATGGAATAATTTTAAATTACATTAAGAACCATAATCATATTCTACTAACATTTACTTTTTCATATCCTCTGCCACTAGAAATAAGCTTGAAGAAAGACATCCAGCCCCAAGTGCACTATTCTGGGAAAGTTTAGATTTAGATGAGAACATTTATGCTCATAACTAGATGCCTTTTTTTAAGCTTAATTCAATATGAATAACTCGTTCAACTTGGTTCCTGCTCATTAGTGAGCAGTTGGAAGGAACTGGTTAATCATTGTTTGCCATCTGCTTTGGAGAATCAACACTGTACAGAACCTCTTCTGCAGCCAATGTAAAACCACAATGCACGAAGAGCACTAAAGGAAAATCCTGTTTTCAGCTATGGGTTTTTTTTCAGTGTACACTAAAATGGTAAATACTTTGTGGTTAACCCCCTCTCACTCTCTGACAGCACTTTCCTCTGGACAGTGGTCTCTGTGGTACATACCACATCATTTAGCAGTCCCTATAAAGGTACAGCAATAGTGCTGTGGAGAAGCATTAGTGGTTTGCTCAGTAACAACTTACTCATGGAGAGCCAACCTGTCAAACCACAAGGTCACCTTTCAGAAGGAGGTCAGAAGGCTGCAGGCCACATACAAGATGCCACCTGTGGATTTTGCTGTAATTGACATTGTTAGAACACAAACCTAGAGAAATATTAGCAACATTATTAGTATCAGCATCGTCCCTGACCATCTTTCTTCGCATATGAACAGTAAACTGCTCCTGTGCACTCCCCATCAAATTTCCTAGCCAAAAATGAAGGTATCCCCCTTCAGATATTTGCAGTTCCCTCAGGAAGGCTGTGAATTCTCTAAACCTCTCCAGGCTGTTTTATGAAAACCAACTCTAAGTTCTTCTAAACATACAGGCCAGGACTTAAAATGCTGTATTGAGTCAAAAAAATGCACTTGCCTCCTCACAGAAAAAGTGAAAATGAAAGAATAAAATTGGTCGACTATCCATGCTACGTTCTGGCTCATCTTCCACATCTGGTGGGATTGGACAACAGCTGTGTCATAATTAAAGAGGGAAAAAAGTTTCCATTTTTACATTAGTTTTGGAATTCAGAATCTTCCTCAAAAAATGCATTTTCTTCAAAATGAGGAAAATTGTATGTGAATGATGTAAAAACATTCCTCTTAAACATAGAAAGATTGAAGGGAAAAGGCACTTTATAAACTGTGGTTTTATTAAAATATACATTGCTAACAAGTGGCAAAAATACCAGAAGAAATGCTGAGCATGAGAAAATCAATACTGCTAGGCTCACTCTCCTATCAAAGATCTAGCACTGGGGGCCATAATTCAGGTTATTAAAGTCTTTTTTCAAGATTGATTAAAGTTCATTTTAGTAACATCAGCAGGGAACCCTGACTCCAATGATCTTAATATTGAGAGTGCTAAGGACTGCAGTCTTCCAGCAGAAAATAAAAGTGTGTTCCTCTAGGCCTTGTTGCAAATACAGAACTCGCAGTGTATTCAATCATTAGAAAGGCCTGTCAGTGAAAAATATTTTTCCTTAAAAAAAAACTCATAAAAAGAACACTGGGAAATGTTCCCTCTGACTTCTTGCTCAAGCCATAAACTTTAATCATCCTCCTTTTCTTTGCAGATCTCCCGGGATATATAACAACTGGGGAGACCTACTTTGCAGATTTCTGAGACCTGCCAACGGTTTGTAATTTGAGAAAACCAACAGAGGTCTTAAAAGGAGATGATCCAGTAAGTCTTTGGAGACTTTAGGGTTCAGGACCCAGTATTGTCTGATGTGCACTACCGGACTTTCTGAGAGTACTGTTGGGAGTCCCCTTCTATTACAGCTTGCAGCAAGAGAAAGAAAGATTTAATGAGAACAGTTCACAGAAGAGCTGCATTGTCTTCCAAAAGCTCAGCAAAAGCAGTCTCTGGAACAGAGAAGAGACTAAGGTGGGAGGGAGGAAGGTCCTTCTGGTATGCAGAAATTTGAGCGCGCTGGATTCATTTCACAACTGTACCACGTATTTCCTTCATGATCTTGGGCAAATACTTGGGTCAGGTTTTCAGAAAAATAAAGTTCAGTTCTCCTGGCTTCTTTAGATGCTAAAATAACTACTCTGACTTTCAATGGCAAATTGCAACCCAGCTGTTGGTCTCCCCGAAAACGTAACAAGATGAGCTGCCCCGTGCTGAATGCTTTTAAATATCTGGCCTCAGCTGTTGAGGCTATACATCTTAAAGTATTCACATCTGTGCTTCACTTGCACACCTGTAAAATATTATGTTCCTACCTCTATGAGCTGAGGAGAACAAATTTGTAATGTCCATGAACCAGCTTTGAGCATCTTCAGTGATAAGGATCATATAAGTACACAGAATGACACAGGGAATGTTTCCTGGGGACCCATCTCCTACTTCTGGCTCTGACGAGAAGGGAACTCTGATTCTAGAACCCCCAACTCACGATCTGGAGACCACACAGATGCCAGGGTAGGTTGCTCTAAACTCTGCAGGGAGTTTGGCCTTCAGGCCAGTCACAGGAATGTGGAGGGCACCTTTCATGCCTGCCTTTAACCGAGACAAGTGCCCCCTCTAACATGTGGCTGTGCTGAGTTCAACTGTTCGCTGTGCAGGTTCTTATTATACAGTGTCTCATTATAAAGCAGAGGTATTTAGATTAAGATCTGAATTCCCTTCCTAAACTCAGTAATGTTCTTTGACAGCAACAGGATACTTAACCAAACAATTCAGATCCTGGTTTTGAGAGATTAAGACTATGTCAATACGGACATCTTAATACATCTTCAAACTCCTAAAGGTCTCTTAAAATACCCTGCATCCACCATAAGGTCTCTAGCTTGCTGAAAATTTAACACTTGAATGCATTAGGATTAAGGGACCCACTCTGAAGACCCAACTCCTGGCATTCCAGATCACCCTTTGTAGCATTCCCTCAGAAGGAACATGGTGTTTCTTGAACTTACTTTTCCAGAACAATTTGAAAACACTTTAATTCACTCCTCATCAGGGTGACACCGGCACAGGTAATGATCTGAAATACCTGCAAAAGTTCTCTCTTTCAGCCCGCAGCCGGGTCCAGCAGAAGCTGCAAGCCAAAGGCCTTGCCAGCAGGAACTTCACACCAACTGACTCCCTATTCTGTGGCTATTTTTTCTAAGAAATTGTTACATTTGATAAGTTTGATTTAAAAGTCCCATCAGGAAGACATATCGATACTTTTCTGCAGACATGTAAGAGCAGAGGCAAAGCAGATTATTAATGCTAGAGTACCACCCTTAAGCTGGGCAGGAATCAGGCACAATAAAACATGAGGTGCAGGCAAGTACTTCCAGTTTTTATCTATGCCAAGACACAGCTATATAGGGCTGCACTCTGCAGACACAACCCAAGATAGACATAAGAAGTCCATACTCTGATTTTTTCCTATGGATATATCCACATGAAGGTCTTTGGTTGAGGATCATGTATTTTTAATGTACCTTTCCCATAAAAATCAACCGCCTTTCTCTAGCATTCAACTCATTACCCACACTCCCCACCTCACCACATCAACATTTTATTTGAAGTATCAGTGATAGCATCCCATCAAAATTTAATAGCCACTTTCTATAATTGAAGCATATTAACTCTTGGTTTCACCTAAGCTAAGGTTTATCCTTCTTTAAAATTCTAATGATATTAAAAATAAAATACCTTTCTACAGCATGACTCAAATGCATAATATTCCTTTTTTCAACTCATGGTAAAGGAAACCAATACAAGCAAAGGCAAAAGAATTCTCTATTCCAGTCTATAGCTTTATACTGACTCTTGAGTGTCAAACGAACAGGGCTTTTAAGGAAAACGTCAACAACTGTAAGAGTTACATAAGATAGAGTTAGAAAAATATTTTGCAAGGAAAAATGACAGTTTCTGTCACTTGAGAAGATGATTTATACTTCAGTTTTAGAATGCAAACAGCCAACATGTGACCTGACATTTACTAAAGGAAATCAAAGAGATGTTCAGCAAGATTTACAAAAGGAAAAGCATTAATCGTCCTATACCAGCGGTTCCTCTCTGTAGTGCAGAAAGATCTGCATAGTCTTCCTCTCAACATTATGCAAAAAAAAACAGAAAGAGAGGTCACAATAACAGATCTCCCTTTTGGCATTTTGTGCTAACTTGCTCAATTTACGAAGGCCATCTGGTGCTGTTTATGCTAGCCTTTTTGCATTGTGTCTCATGTTGTTCTTTATGGACGAGCACGATTCACTGTTCACATTAGCTGTGTGTTTTAAGCTACTCTGCAAGAGAATTTCATGGCTAAAACCGTGCATAAAGAATGTATAGCTGTCGATGTACACATTCCACACATGATGGAACACAGTGAAAAGGACACCAAACGCAGGGATGTTCAAATAGGAAGGATGCAGGTCAAGTGAGCTGGCTTTCATTGCTGGCTCTATTATACACTTCCTGTATGACTTGAAATGATTACACGAGCCCTTTGGGGCTCAGTTTTATCACTTGTTAAATGGAGATCATAATTCCCTATCTCACAATGATACTGTGAAGCTTTTTCATTAATGGGTTCAGTTCAATGCTGGGCAGATGGTCAATACAAATTTTATGCATCACTGAAGTAACTTTTAACCTCAGAACTTAAGTGGCATATAGCCTTGTGCCAGTCTCTTAACAGTCACTGTGTAAGTATTATACGCTCACATTACTGAAAATACTTGAGACATGAGTTGTTAGTAGTACTGATTTTGCATTCCTCAAGTTACAAATCTACAGGATGACAAATACAAAAGAACAAAGAAAAGAGAAAATGGTACGACTCGTGCACTGTGTGTACAGTGACTTAAATGAATCCATGTAAAGATTATTTTAAAGTCTCGAGAACGACCATTGGAGGGATTTCAGTTTGGTGCTGGGAGAAGGGTTGTTTTTACTGGCCTCTGCCAAAAAAAACAATTCATGAACGTGACTGCCATTTACCTGTGGAAATACAGCTACAATTCAGCACAGTAATGAGTTTAAAGGTGTATCTTAAAGACATTTATAAAGATATAAATACTTACTTTGATTACTCTGGCAATCAAACAGAAGAAAAAAGTTCTTTTTGAAGCATCTTTTTCAAGGTTTCTGAGGACTATTTTTAAACTTTATTGCCAGAAGTAATCTACCATGAAGACCTAAGCACCAGCAAGAAATGAATCTCCAGTGTGATTGTTATGCATACCTTGTCATTTCCTCTGCAGAGATGACCAATCTTCACTTCTTTCATCTTCTAACTTGGTTCTCTAGCAAGTCATTCCTTCTGTTTCAAAAAAGAAAGAGCAAAAAATAACAGAATGTATATGTTATCATTATGAGGGAAAAAAGTGAGAAACAGACATACAGATATTAAATGCAGGCCTTCCAAAGTCTTTTCTGCAGGTGAGGAATGTGCTTCGGTAGAAGGCCAGTGTCCCACTTCAAACTTATTTCGAAAGCCTTAATCGAGGGTAAGTGGGGCATGAACAGCACTTTGTAGAGAGATGACTTTACCCTCAGGGAAGCACTATGACTTAAGATTTCTAGGACTACTCAATTAGCTGCCACAAACCTTGAGAGCTTCAAGTAAAAAAGTCTCCTCTATTTTCACAATCAAGTAATTTTAAAGAAAAGTTACCAGATAAAAATATTTCAGCCTTTACTCCTGAATATCACCCTTGGTTTCAGTCCTTTGAAATTACTATACCGATTGGTAGTAGAAAGATTAACTGTGCTCAGACTAATCAACCAAGCATGGACATCAATACATCAGGTATAAGTTACCCAGAAAATGTAGTATTCAGCAGTTTAGTCTCAGAAGCCAGTGATACTAACATTTTTTTATAATGTCAGTAATACTTTTGCAAATGCTTTGTAACCATAGTCAAATATAGAAGCCACTAATTACATATAAAAATATATACAGTGTGGTGAAATAACAATTTTTGTTTGCTTGTATTGTGATAATGATAGAATTACAGGGAACATGAAACAACATTCTAGATAAATTATTCTGGATCATTCCAAAGAAGTGATGCTATGACTCTTCTCTGCCTGTTGATCAGACCGCATGCTAAATCTATGAACTTCTTCATGCTTTAGTTTTCTTCAGCTAATTCTGCTGCTGTTTTCTGAAGAAAGGTTACTTTTCTCCATGACGTCCTTAAAATTTGTATATATGCAGCAGCCCACCAAATCTCCTTGGAATACTGAAAGATTCCAATACTCCAAGAAAAGACACCTCCCATTTTGGCATTTCTCAATCTGTGACCACTACAGTACGCAAGCGTGTCATAACTCCTGTTGAATGCTACCCTCACAACCTCACAGTAGAAGACTTACTGCCTTCATTTATAGAACAGGAAGATAAAGAGACAGAGTGAGGACACAGCTCACTTTAAATGTCTAAATTAAGACGACAGAATCATACATAGTGTCAGTAGATACAGGGTCCTTCAGAGAGAAATCTGTGGCACTTACCTAACGTAGGTACCCTGAACCAACCCCTTAAGAGCCTCTCTCTTTTTCTCTCTCCATAGCAGCAGCTTAGGAATAACAATTGCACCTAAATTAAATCTAAATGCAAGTGAATATTCTCTTCACTGCCAAGTCTAAGAGCTTAGTCCTATAAAGACTTAAGTATCCTAAAAATTAGGTTTGGGTTATGAGATACCTGGCATTGGAATGAAATACAGTAAGGCATCGGGGTTCCCCACACAATCTACAAGGAGAGCTAAAGGCTTCTGACTGGTATCCCCATGCCTGGATATCAGACAGGTCTTCATTCCAATGCCTATTCACTCTTCATTCCTCTCCCCTCTTTCTGTGAAGATACCAATCATGTCAATGTTATGGCTTTTATAAGCTTCTTCCCTCCACTCCCCTTTTTTGCTTTATGTCCCAAACTGATTTTCTACTTTTTTTGCCCACCTCTTTCAGTATTGCTCTTGCACTCCACAGTATACCTTTATACTTTTCCCACATTTTTCTCTCTTTTGTTGCTGCTTCCGTAGTTCACCTAAATACTGGAACAGTCTGGCTTATTCTTCTCAAAGCCAGCATCTTAGCACTGCTTTATTTTGCTTTAGTGGTCAGAGACCAGCTCCTCTTCTTCTGCTCCTTTGGTGGCGTAATACTTTGCTCTCTATTTAACTTACTCTGAAATGTGCCAGTACATCTGTGTACCATTCTGAACAGCTGAAAGAATTTATTTTAAATTGTCACTCAGTTTATTAATAAAGAAGAAAAATGTATGTGTATATTTTTCCTTAAAACAGAATATAGGTACTGTACAAAAATGTACACAAAAATTATCTTTGGCCTCAGTCAGACATGCGGCCGATGGGAACCCACAGGCAGAAAAAAGTCCAGACACAAGATGGGATAGAAATGTCAGAGATAAAGAAACTCTTCAAACTTGACTGCCTCTAAAGCCACAGAAAGAATATATGTTCATACAGTGCCATATTGAGATTTTATAGACATGGTTTTCAGACTATTCCATTATTACAGTAGGCTACAACCCTGCAGATGTTTAGACATGAAGAACTTCACTCAGCCATGTCGGTGTTTTCATGACTGAGTCTCAAATTCCTTCTCCAGAGAGTTAATAAGAAACCTCTTATTCTTAGATTTATCATAGAAAAGCAGCAGTTGCCAGATACATTTCTGTTGAAACATGAGAATGTACAACAAGAAACACCATGATAACCTTGCATCCGTTTTCTGAAATGCACGATGCCCACGCTTCTAGGACTTACTTAAATACGGAACTCAAATTAAAGATGTGTTTATGTATTGTTCCGAATTGGACGTTACTGAACATCAGATATATTGTTCCCCAAGCAACAAATACGACCTTCTTTAGCAAGAACTGTATTTTAACATTGTGAGTAAAAGCAAAAAGAGAAGGCAAACAGCAGGAGTGTCTTAACCACAGTATTTGAGACAGCAAAGTGAAACAGCCCGAGAGCCAAAGAACTAATGGTAAGGCATCTCTAGAACAGAGAGTAAAATTGTCCTCTGTACTTAATATCCACGCACTGAGACAGTTGAGCAAATTTACATCTAATTTTAGCCAAATTCACAGAGCTGGTGGTTCCTCACTAATCCAGTGCACCAAAAAAGGGTGCTGAAGATAACCTCAAGGATTAATGGATGATAGTGGGAAGCAATGTACCTGTTTTAGCTTAATCTGAGTCTCTATTTTTGAAGGCCAATGGGATAAGCCACCCTCTTACCATGGCAGGTTTCAATACAACAGGATTGCTGTTCTGAATCATGATTTTTTAGCTGTAATTCGTACACATAATGACAGTAGTGCAATGCAAAACGCCAAATGTTGTCTAACTGACATGTAACATCCACTAAAACGGAAAAGCCGCAGTTCACACAAGATGTTTACTTTATGGAAAGAAAGGAGAAATTATCCTTCTCATTGATTAAACCCCCCCAAAACAACATGACTGACTGGAACCCCATTGCTGGGGTTTTTTTGACCACTTGAACAATGGCATGCAAGTATTTTTTTGAGCACTTGCCACCAAGAGCAGTAGGTTTGAATCTACATTACCTCTTAGCTGACTTCCAGAAAGTGGAACTCCATCGTCCCACTTCTATATGAATTATTTCCTCCGTGCAGTAAAACATAAGTGAGCTGTAATTTACCGTGAGCCTTAAGTAGACTATTGTGCTAATTGTGACAACTTCTACAGGTTCTGTTTCCCTCCTCCTCCTTCCGATACCGGTCAGACTAATCCTTCTTGAAGAGTTTTAACATTTTTCTTCTCAGATATTCAAAGATCCCTGTATATGTCACCTGATTCATGGACCAAAAATATTTACTCTTCTTAATTGGAAAATTCAAGATCTGAAACTTGCAGCAAATTCCTATGAAGAACTGAAAGCTCTTCCCCTTGAGTGGTTCTCTTTATGGGAATACTTACTTTCAGAAACATATTCACAATACTAACATAGCTCATAGCAACTAGATTTCAATAATCTAATATATACACGAAACTTTCCGAGTCACTTCCTTGTTGATTGTCTTCCCATAGAAAAAGTCTTGCTCCAACTAACTACTACTAGTACTAAAAAAAAATTCCTCAACTCACCCAACTAATAGCACTCATGTAAAAGAATCAAATGCTCATTTCTGTTTCACATGGACTAAAGCACTTGTTCACTGAGACATACTGTGAAAAAGCAACCTAACCACAACTGGAAGTCTACGCCTATGCTGCCCATTATGGAGATATCACCTCTACCATCATGATCAGACTAGTGTTTTATTCCTTTAAAACAGTTAACTAATACTTGCTATCTTGAAATAGGAATCTGATTAAACAAAAACTGATTTGAGCTCTAAATGGTCCTTGAACAATCCAGTGTCCTCAGTGTTAGCTTGCTGGATCTGGTATTTTTATTTTTTAACTTCACAGAACTTTGTTCAACTTTCCTAAATCTATCTCCTAAATGTACCTTGGAAAACTGTAACTGATTTCTGCTTCACCTGTTCAAGCAGAACTTCTTGGTGGAGGTAAGAGAACATATGAACAGCATAAAATAGCATTTGTGGTCAAATGCAGTTACATGACTGTCACTTCAGAAGTGAACCCTACTAGAACACAATGGATAAGGCTCAAGTAGGATCTCCATGAAGTGGCACCACTAACCCCATTTTAGGAAAGTGTTGGATATGAATCTTTTTTGGAATAGTTTTGTATTTGCCAAAAGACATCCTAGGTGTGGTAACTACAGCTATTTCCTATGCCCGTAAGCTCTACAGTCTGACTATGCAACTTTACTAAAACACCTCTATGCAAAATGCAAATTTTTGTGACATGACGCCACTTCAACCAACAACAGAAAATTGCTTCCACAGTCAAAGTCCTCAAAACACCTACAAAGACTAAAAGAATCAGGTTTACGCTGAAGTAATAAGGAAACCACCAAGGCAAATCAAAACCATTATGTAAAGAAGCAGGTTACCAAAAATAATTAAGACTAAGTTAGTTATTGATTGTATTTGAACAATCTTGTATTTACTGTCATTGAAGATGAATGCTGATACAATTAGATCATTTGCAAATGGCTGGAATAAGTGGACTTAACCCCAGACTTGTCTGGTGTTTCACAAGATGCATTGTGCAGGCCCGTATGCTAAAATATGTTATTGTGAATCCAACCATATAAATTGCAGGTTTTAGCAGAAGAATGCTCTGGACTATGGCAACTATAGCTCAGGGTGATTTTCCACATGCAGTGTGACTGACTTGAATAACCACAGCACTTCTGCCTATTTATTCCATATACATACCACTTGTATTTTTTCCATAACTACAGTCTACTGATTAGAAATCTACAGATTTCACTGCTGGAAACAAGACGGTAGGCCAGATAGACCCTTGGTCTGGTCCACACTGTTCATTCTTAAGCTCTTAGGATTTTTAACTGAGGAGACTGTGTTTCTCAAAGTTTTCTTTAATATACGTGCAAATTGAAATTGCCACATTCTTCTCAGGCTCTAATTCATAATCAAATGCAGCAACACAGTATGAGCAGGAAGAACATCACTGCAGGTAGAGAAGTGCTAAAACCGAGGTATAGCTAATTCAGTTCCTCCCGTGTCTCTCTGATTCACTGCACCACATTTCACAGCGGAACTGCTGGCTACATTTAGCCATCAATACCTAGTGCTGAGATTCATACCTGACCGAAAATTTCCATGGAAAAAGCTTTGGAAACAAAAATAAAACACAGACATTATCAGCTGTGCATTGTGAAAACAATTACGAAAACTGTGAATGCAATAGCAGATGTGCCTGCTTACAGAAATTTCGCTCCACTGGTGATGGAAGAGGAGCCACCCAAATAGCAGAAGGGTGTCCCCTGGCACACTGACCCGGGCGCAGCTACGAGCGCCTTGCTGCCTTCTGGGCGAGATCCTCAGAACATGACCGCTTTGCAGCATCTTTGGACCTGCTTAGAGGAACAATATACTCTCCTCGAGAGCTATGTGAAGCAAACTTACTGCTCTTTTATGCAAAATACGGCAAGGGCCTAGAAGTAGTACTGACACACACGATTCCCAAGGCATTGGTCAGGAAAACCAAGCTCAGTAGCCAGAAAGTACGTGGCTCGGTGGGTACGCTAACTTTTTGCTCCTGTCCTGAATCAGCAGTTGTAGCTGATACTGCTTTTGATCCTTTTTTTATCTTTAACAAAGAAGATATGTAACTTTTGATGTAAACCCATATCCTGGAATGTGCTGAACAAATATTTCATAAAAGGGGAAGAGTTTATCTTAGAGTCACTTTGCTGTCGAACAATTTATTACAACTCAGAGCCAAAACAGGTAAAAGCCCTCAGGAAGTGCTGTATTGTTCAAATAATTCAACTCTAAGAAGAGTTAAACTCTATACAGTAACAGGAGGGTTGGGGTTTAGGAGGAAGGCGAGGAGCAGAGTTTTGCCAATCAAATAAAGACTTCCCACACATATGTCAATGCAATTCTCTGCATCAAAACCCGAAAAAGGAGCAGGCACTCAAGAAATGCACACTTAAAGGTGCTACTAATGAGGTTACTTCTGCATCATGACGTCTGGATTCGCCAACGAGTCTTTCAAACTATCGAACTTGAAAAATAGCATTTGGCAAAGTCCGCTGACATCTGCCACAACTTTATTTAGCCTTCGACATTCCCTGGAGGTACCGCATACGAGTTGCTCTGCAGTACCACACCAAAGCAACTGCAGACAGAAGGGAATGTAGACAGACATGCAAAGTGTTTAAAATAGGAAACAGAGGCTCTGTGCTGGGGGCTAGTATAACAGGTGTATATATATTGGGAGCTTATATTAATGAGGCTTCTGTTACACATGTACAAGGCTGCCGGCAGCCTTTTCAGAAGTAGATGGGTATTTTGGTTAAAGTCAGACACAGTAACCTCATAGTAACCTCCAGTCTGGCTCACAGCCACTAGGGAGGACTCTGAAGGACTGTCCCTTGGTGCTGCATTGATTAGATTTCTTCCCATAATACATCCAGTGTTTTTGCTCAGTAAACCTTACTAACAATTGAATCAAGGATAAAGAGTGAGAGGGGAAATAAAAGCTGATCTCCATGTGAAAATGGGCCATAAAATTAACAACGTTCTCAACATCAAGTAATTCTGTCTGCTCTATTGTGGCCAGAAAATCAGAGCCTGTAAAATATAAGCAAGCAAGGACAACCAACCAAACAAAAAAATCCAGAATTTATACAACATCTAAGTCAAATATTTAAACACACAACACCTAAGAAATCTAAAAGCTTAACTTTC
>NW_009592789.1:52719-66013 GCF_000690535.1 Cariama cristata
TTCCCTACTAACATTTAAATGTTTCTCTGTCCATATACTGTATGTGCATCATTTTTGGACACTAGTTACGTTGGCAAATGCACATTTTCCACAATCCTGGATAGTGCTGTGGAAATGTTAATATACAAATTTCCTTATTTCCATGTCTTGCAGCATCAACAGTGCATAGAAAGCACCTTTACAAAAACAAACAAAAAAGCCACATACTCTTAAATAAAATGTGGATGATAAACTGGGACATAACAAGTCTACAGTGGAGTAATTTTTCTTCTAAGAACATCGGCATCAATGCACTGGGGTACTAAAATCCCAGAACACACTCTAATCTAGTTGCTGGGTACTGAAAATGCACTGCTATCAGTTGGACTGTACGACTGATCTCTTTCAGTGAAGGCAAACTGAGCCCGTTCAATAGCAGACATTTTGGATGTACAACACTTTAATTACAATTGTAAACAAACTTTCACAGAAAATTTTCACGTGAATGAGAATTTGCAAATGCAAAGATTCAGCGCAGGAGTCTCTCAGACTTGCTGAATTCTTTAATGACATTTCAGTCTTCTGCCTTTTGCAGCATGCTAATCTGCCTCCTCCAAAGATAGCTGACATTGTCTATACAAAAGGTCGAGCTGGTAGAAAACCAGGAACCTGCAAAGTTTGGTGATGGATTACCAGTGGTTTTTGCTAGAATGACCCTTAGTTGCTAAAAAAGAAACCAAACCCCAGATCATCGTCATCAGAAAGACAACTGTAACACCGAATGTTCCAAATAAACAGCCCATTCATTTAATAAAGGAACACCACTCTCTATCAATAATGAATCATCTAAGCTCTGAATAACAATTATAACACTCACCTACTTGGTAATTCATGTAAGAAAAACTATGATCTTTCTAACATAAACATAACCTACTAGCAAGTATTACAGTAGAAAGGATGAATAGGATCGTCATGACTTCAACTATCCACACTGCATGATAAAGTAAGTAAACTATGTATTTTGCAGTATCTAGAGTAAGATGGGAAGGTAATACATAGGATTGCTTTAATAAGGCATATAAGAATACACAAATAATTCATTTATATCTTCTCTAATAAAACAAGTGCTCTCAGAATGGTCTGTTATCCAAAAATGATCAATATAGACAGGAAAACTGGTATAGCATGCAATGTAATTTTTAAAGCTGTATCTGGATACCAGACTAGATCTTCAGTATATCCTACTCAAGTAGCACATGTTATCATAACTGGGACCTGATAAAGTATAAGCAAAAAATGCTTCTTGCTACATGACAACAGGTGTCTAGTATCAAAGGGAAACAATGGTAATGACCTTTAAATACTGGCATTTGTTTGAGGTGTTCCCCCTGAGATCTTTCAAATGAATTACTCTGGTGAAGTAATGTCAAGAAGCAGTAATCAGACAAAAAATACCCAAGTAAAAAGTCATCACCACAAGAAGCCTAACACTGCTGATGCTGAATGTTAGCAAGTCTTTTCACTTCTGGAAACGTAAGTGCTGCAATTTTTACAATTTTGTTTAAAAAACTGATCTCATCATTTCTGACCCTTTGACATTAACTACGGGAAAGGAATGAAAGCTGGCCATTCACCTGGCACTAGCTTACATTCCTAGCCACTGCTGATCTGTAAAGTCCTCCTGAGTGTCCAAACACTGCGCAAAATAATTGCTTGCTAACTACTCGCAAAAACTTGCAATCTACATTCTGCAGAAAAAGGCCTTACTTAAAAATAAAAAAAAATCAATTACAAAATAAGCCCAAGCATCTTCATGAAAGAAAATGAGATTTTTCATGGAGGTTCTTTACGTGTTTTGGAGCTTAAAACAATTGTGTGGTAAATATATAATACATTTTGCACAAATGGCATCACAAATATTCAAATACAATTTAAGTTTTTGAGTGCCAAGCCCTTCCTATATCCCACATCTCATTTTGAGAAAAGGCTCAGAAAAGAATCAGCTGCTTGATACACTCCATCATGATAGTCTGTCCTCTACCACTCAAACAAGCAACGTGTGGAACTGTAGGATGAATTCTAAAACTTACACTACCAACATACCCCGTTAAGAGGCCTACTAAGTCTTTCATTTATGCCACAGGTATTATAGCATGATGAACTAAAAACTTGCAAATTTATCTGACATACAAATGTGTAGTAAGCTACAAAAGCACGAGTATCGCCATCACTAAAAACAAGTTGCTTTCGCAAACCTCTGAAAAAGGCAGTTTTGTACAGCAACAGAGACGGCAAAATTCTGCAGGGAATCTACACAGTTTTTCACCCTCTCCACTGCCCCAGCATTTAGGGAAACTCTAGGCCTTTCCCTGGCTTGGGGCAGAACAACAGCCAACAGCCCCTCTTAGAATTACCGGAAAGCTGCAGACCTCAGCTGAGAGATCCCAAAAGAGAGTTATTCACCTATTCAGCTGTAGGATGTGTTGTTCGTACGCGTGCTCTGCTGGTGGAGTACAGCATGTCTGCTGGTTTAGAACTGGAGCATTCTGGCCAGCATTGTCCTCTGAAGTTCACGGTAAGCTCCCATGCGTCATGAGGATAACCGAAAGGACAGCACAAGTCCCACTTTCAGTTTCTTTGTCAACTCTGAATACAGTTTGCGACATTATATTAATGAGATGGAGGCAGGTCACAGAAGGTACGTGCAGATAACTCACCCCCAAGCACTTTAACTACCACACAGAGAAGCCTTCCTTTCTTTTTGGAGCATCTGTCTGCAGACAGCCACGCTCTCGTGGCTCATACACAGTAATCTGATGCACAAGAGTGCAACTAAAAATAGACGGCAATAAAGTTCTGCCAAAAGAGGTGTCTGCTCTGGATCGTTCCACCAGCAAATGGTGTTTCCAAAAACTACGTGTGGAACCCCGTATGGCTGCTTTCCAGATGTCAGCAATGCAGATGCATCTCAAGGAAGCGGCGGAACATGCTTCCTGCCTGTCAAAATGAAACATGTAATGGGAAGGGACCTAGCAGACCAGACAAACACAAAATATAAGCCCTCCTTATTGTTTTAAAAAACCCCTTTGCGATACTGCCTAAGATACGGCTTATCAAAGTGGTAAACATTTTAAAGAAGTCTTGGGTAAATGTATTCTGCTTGCTGAAGCAGCTGTCCCTAGGAAGGATGTATTTATACGTAAAAATCACAAAAATATGCTATCACAGTTATGAATGCAGAAGTCTAGGAAGTACTAACACAAGCTGCTTTATAGTTCCAAGGTGGTTATTTTGAATTAATGGAAAAACACGTTTTTGGAATAATGGAAAAATCCCCCAAGGAACCTAGATTTCAGACGCTGAGTAAAAAAAATGCTCTTCTGTAAGAGGAAATCAAACCTCGTGAACTCCTAGTTACACCTTCAGATAATTGACTGGAAATCCAGATGTCCTATTGCTGTAACCAATCATCTGAGTCCAGATCATTTGTGCCTTTGTCTCCAATTTCACCTCAACTAAACTTGCTTTGCATTGAGTTATTTTTTTGTTATATAAATACCTATTTGTGGAGGCTACTGTTCAAGTGGAACCGAAAATCTCTTTCAGAACTTCCCCCTTTATTTACTGTTGGGGCAACAAGAATGTTCGAAATTAATTCATAATTCCCGTGAGATGATTTGGGGCATTTTTGGTCCAATGCAATGGTCCTACCAGTCTGATAACTGAAAACCTCACTGCTTCTTGCTGATCCTTTAAAAAAAGCAAAGCCTTTGATCAACACTATGGGTGAGGGTCAGTTTCAGAAAACAAGTGACCCAAGCAAAAGCTCACTTATGAGCAAATCCATGTGGAAGTAAAAATATAGGCAATATACTTATAGAGTTATGCTCTCACTGTAGTTGGTTATTTGCTGGAATATGGTGCTGGTACTTTTATATTCAAGTTGTGTTAAAAATCCTCCCAGTTAATACACCATTAACACGACTGAGTCACGTAGTTCACATTTTTATCACTAACAACAGTGATAGGTATATTCGCAGCCTATTGGAGGAACTTCAACGTAATTTATAAGAGCTAATGATAAGGAAGCATTAATCCTTATTTTGCAGGTGAAGAACATATGTACAAGACACTTCCGTGCTTTTGTATGAAACACTGCGGCAGAGGCAGAAACTGAACTTGAATTACTTACAACCTTTATTACATCTATATGAACAGCTTTCTGAAAGAGCATGGTAGAGATAGGAAGCTGTCCTGAGAAGAAAACGGAAAAAAGGCAATTTTCAGTGTAATCCTCTTAAAAGAAAGTCGAGCATCCACATGCAACTTCCACTTCCAAAGCCAAAACCAAAACCCAACAAAACCCATGAACAAACCAGCACGATGCTGTATTTCTAGAGAGAACTTTAGTCAGGTGGGACAATCTCTGTGTCCCTCCTTGCTCGGTCCATGACAGCAATCCCTACCTGGCAATCGATCCTGTTTGGAGGATTTACTCCCTGTTACGTGATTCCAGATTTTTCTTGCAGCTTTGACATTTTACTGTATGTGTAATGGGTGAGAAAGAAAAGAAGAACGACTCTGCAGAAGCAGGTTCAGATGCTTTATTTTTACTGCTGTACACACCGCTTTCTGAGGTGTTTGGCACTAAGGGCGCAATGTATTAAAATGATTGATTGATTGCATTTTAAAAATAGAAGTACTGTTCTGATACTGGCATTAACTATTATCATTAAGATATGGCAGAATTTTAAACAGCTTTGAAGCTGCACCCTACTGTGAATGTAAAGCGCCCTTCCCCATCCCCCGTTGCCCACGTTACACACACAAACCAGAGTTTTTCATAAAGGAACCAAGTAAATGCCACTAACTTCACTCCTCACACAGTCAGTACCACATCCATAGGACCACAGTAACAACTCCATAGTGTCCTTTTAATTCCCATTGTGCATTTTTCATTTGCATTCAGCAAACTTGTAGCCTCCTCCCCCTCCTTTTTTCTAAACAACATTATGTGTTGCTCTATGGGAAAAGCTTAATCATAGCTACTTTGAAAGTTCTTCTTTTTAAATATCCTATATATTCTAGGTCAAATCTTGGTTATCGAAGGGGTTGCAAATAATATTTGGAATAAACGGCGTAATTTGGTGGCCTAGTACAGTGTAAACAGGTTCTGATTCTGAGCTGGGTGAGTGACTGCAGCTACAGGGAGACCCTGCCAGCAGCACGTTCGTGCCAATAGAAAAGAACAGTTGATGGCATCTACCCAAGGTCAGCTCCTCAAATTCGGGAGCTGGTTTTCTTCCAGACACTGTAAAGTTGCTTGTTTAAATGCAGCCAGTCGGCAACAATTAAGCGTCTAAATAAAACACGCAGATTTTGTACTCCTTTTGAAATCTCCTCCATGCCATGCTGTTTATTTTCTATTTCTCACAGTCTTCATTATCCAACAATCAGGCTACAAAATGGCGGTCAGAGTGAGGCAGACATTTTGTAACTGTCTCATTAAAAGCCTAACAGAACAATGAAAACGCGCCGAATGAAAAGAAGCAATCCGAGGAGCCAAAAGGAGCATGTAGCACTACGATGACCGAGCTTTTAGGCAAACTCCTTATATTATTCTGTAGCAAAGTTAAAACAAAGCCGCATGGAGAAGCAACCTGGCAGTATTTTACCCCTGTGCAGGCAGAATACAGCCTAGGGCAGCCCTTTTCCCTTTCACTTTGTGGCGAGCAGCTCATCACCTATGTGAGCAAAGGCTCTTCTGTGCCCCTGTCCACCGCGTGCCATATGGACTCAAGACCACCCATTGACAGTGACTCAGTCGCTGTAATCTTAACCACATTCTTCCCTTGAAAGTCCAGACACTAATGTTTTCTATTACAGCTCCAGCAACTTTACAGTCTTCAGCACAGCTTTTAAAGCACTTGCAACAAAATCGGCAAACGAACATTTCAAGAATGGAGCCTACCTCCATCTCTGCAGATAACTTCTCATTCAAATTTAACTATCTAATGTGTAATAAGTTAGGGACAGCAAAAGCAGAACAAAGTAATGCCGTGGCTGATAAAAGCAAAAAGCCCCAAGAATTAATAAGCAAGTTCCTTTTTTTTTTTTAATTTTGTGCCCACCAAACTGCCCGTAGAAGTATTAGCAATTGATGTATCCCAAGAAGCAAACATGCAAATCTTTAGGAAAAACTGCAAAGCACATGCTATCATTAAAGATTTAGGTACCTGCCAAATTTCAGGTTTAGAGATTCAGATGTTTTTACACTGTTCCGCGAGGAAAAAAAAACCAAACCAAAAACCAAACCTAACACAGAAAACCTATGGTTTTGTCACCCTCTTATAAATAAAAAATGGTTGAGGGGATTTTGTTACATTTTTTTAATGACACAAAACAAGCAAAGTAGCTGGGCTAATGTTATACCTGAAATATAGGTTTAAAAAAAAAAAAAAACACAACAAAAAACCCACCCTGGAATTATATAATGAAAAAACCCAAGCATTATTAATTTTAATGTAGCTCCGATTTTAAGAGACTTGTAATATAGAACTTAAACCAATAAAACAGGTAAGGACAAATTACATAGGCATGCTGAAAACACAGGCATTATACAGCCACGATGCCGTTAGATTAGGCTAAAGCAATGCATCTCTGTTCCCTGTTGTCTTACAAAGACTCACGCTCTAGTGTGACGCTGCTACTTGATATTCAATGAACCAGGTCGTGAAACGGGCAAGTGAATGGGAAGCAACGGCTGGCCCTCAAAAGCCAAAGCCAGGTAACCCTTCCCAGAGCGCAGGTGGTGGGGTGAACCAGCTACCTGGAAAAACAGCCTCGAGAAGCTTATTTTGAAACTTTATCTCTTGGTGGTAAATGGAAGAAAGCTGGTGTGCCTGACTGTTGAACTCTGAGCCCCCTGGGTAAAATGTTCTCAAAAAGGGAAGAATTTAGTCTATAGTTTACATACGACTGTGACACATTTGCCAGTAACACTGTACCTCTCTGTGCTTTTACACATCAGAAATTTCCAAGCTACACGCTGACCCTTCCCTTGCAAGCAAATAAGAGATACAGCAAGTGAAAGGAGATTTGTTTGGGCCACCTACACCTCTAGTATATATAAAAGGACAGAAAAAGAATTATTACCAGAGCCTGTACCCTCGGCGGAGCCAGAGCTGCCTGGGACCGACACATGTGCGATGCTGTTAACATATGGTGGAGGTCCCACTCCAGACTGCGCTACAGCAAGCCCCGAGAGAGACGTGTCTGAAGAGTCCAGCTGCCAAACGACCCCCTCCAGCGCTCGCCTGAAGGCTGTCTCTTACCACACAATATAGCCCTCTGTGTTTCACAGGAGATGTTATTTCTCCCAGACATATTTTGCAGCGTCCCGTATCTTTGCGGTGGGGCTAGCAATCTGCCGCACTGCGGTCACAACAGGTGGGACAGCTCTTTCCAAACTTGGAACAAACCTGCCAAAATCCAGATGCTTGCCAAGCTTACTACACAGACGCTATCTTCAAAGGTTACGACCCATCTCTAAAACCGCTGATTAAAAAGTAATGTTGATTACAGTTGTCCTTTGCTTTCGTTACAAAAGCCCCAAATCCTGGAAAGAATTCTGAGTTTTGTTACAAACTTAGAAACAGGCCAAAGTTCATGAAGAAGCTCCCTAAGGGTCGTGATCCTTCAGAGTTAAGCTAACTCCAATCCGAGATGGGAGAGAAAAAAAAACCTCTGAGTTAACACAAGGTTTCACACTGGAAGTGTGGGAAACTCGTGGTTTGACAAGATTTCCCTGTAAAGCCAGGTGAAGTTCAGCGGTTTCTGCGATATTTCACAAAGAGTGTCTGGGTGCCTTTGAACCTGAAACTTGAAGCAGAACCTAGCAGCTGCAAACTTAAACACAGCAAGACAAAGATTAAGAAAAAAAATGTTTGTGTGAGCTCCTGGGAAGAATATACTGAGTTTCACCTGCTGACATTTGAAAAAGTCTACACACCCCAACGTTCAATTTCCATTTAAATAAAAACATTAGGGAGGTATGGTAGAGGCACAGTTGCATTATGCTTTTGACTTGCCTAAGTGAGGTACCTGGGGGTGGGCTGCAGAGTCCCTGGTAACATTGCTGCCCACTCCTGTTGTTGCAACTACTCGTATTGATTTCCAGAAGTTACACAGTGCCATTCCCACAGGCTGTATCACAGCCCCTTTTCTAGACCCACCAAAACTACCAAGGCTTACTTTCAACAATCAGGAGGGAATGAAAGAGAAGTTGGTTCTAGCCCTTGAAGTTGGCGAACTGGAATAAAAAGGACAAAACAATCACGCGGGTTTAAGGTTTGAAGCGGTACTTTTCTTCAAATAGCACTTTTCAGTCACCTCCTCTACAACTGCAAGCTTTCAAGGCTGACAAAACAAATGGCTTGGAGTCACGTCCACGAGGGTTATTACATTAGCTCATAACAGTGTGAGTATCTGCGCTATTTGGCGTCTGTTAGCTAGCTGATGCAGAATACTTTGAGCATCCCCAGTCTTCTGGTCACAATACAGAGCAGCTTGTAAGCAAGGGAGGGAAAGCAGTATGGAAGAATACCATTCACGTGGGCACCGGTGGTCTACAGCCATATAACTTAGCAGCTTTGGTTTGCTGTATGTCAGAATCCTGTAGGGAATTCATAACGTTTTATATTTTGAAAGGGCTTTTCTTGGTATCACTGAAAACAGGAGACTCTACATGCAGCATATACAGCTGTAAGGGGAGAAGTGAAAATTAATTTGGGCATACGGGAAACAAAAGTAAATGATTGTAAGCGGACAAAAAAAGAAAGGTAAAGTATGAAAGGAAAAGCGAGATGATTATAGACAGATGAGAATAAAGATTAAAAAACAACTGGCAAAAATTTGGAGAAAGGTTTAAAATCATACTGAAAATCAGGTAATGGGGATAAAAAGACTAAGCAAGTTAGTTATAGCACATTTCTTTGATACATTTTTTTCTTAAGGGTAGTAAACTTTTTGAGCAGTGAAGAAATACTAGTATTGTTTCGTTTTGATTCTACTGTTAAACCACTAGAGAAAGAGAAAAAAAATCCTAAATTTTGTCAGCATAGTTTTGGTCTTCAGGGTTTCACTTCTTTGGTGAACTATTCCTTAGCCACTTGTAAATGCTGGAAATTACATATGCTGATCCTAGAATAATATCCCCTGCCCCTACAAGTCTCCAATTATCCTTTAACGCAGCAAAGCTGTAAGAAAATTAACCATCTGTATTAAATGGTTAATCAGATCACCTCAAGGTCACTGCAGCATTCTCCCTAATGTTGTAGTTTCTGCCTATCTGAGTGAGTGAAGTTTTGGAAAAGAAGAGCAGACGAATAATTTGTGGAGAATCACACAAAGTATCGCATCTGGCTTTTTATTATGTCGTTCTGTGTCTGCTTTTGACAAATCTGTTTCCTAATGGAGGAGCTTAATAGTTCTATAGATAAGAGAGAGTCAAATTGATACTGCTGAGAGCACACAAGTGCCGTGGTTTTTGATTGCGAACCTGGATAATACTAAAGTTGTAAAAATCATCTGGAATAAAAGGAAGTACAGCAACAAACCCCAGAGTGCTTTCTTGTTAGTTTAAAATTACTGGATTTACCATTATGACCTAATGTATCTCTTTACACACATTCCTCTTCTCTTCATCATTTATGTAACACCAGTTGCAGTGCACAACTAAAATAATTGTTTTAATAAAGCACAATGCCCCCCCATATTTTAAATACTGCAGGTTCCCGAGATAAAGAAATCCATCCCAGAACTCCAAAGATACAAAATGATATAAAATTAAAAGAAGCCGAGGGAAAAACAAAGGGGAACTAGAATGAATTCTGCATGGAAGTGGTATTTCTGGTCCACAACTCCAAGCACAAGCTTACTGCTTGTCATAAGCTTTAACACTGATAACTCCTACATCGGTAACTTCCTTCTGCGTCCCCACGGCAAAACGATCAAGACCTATGTCTCTTAATTGGACTCCAATAAAATAAGCATAACACAATGCACAATGCAAGTATTGTGAGGATACAGTCTTAAATGCCAAGACCTCTATAACTACTGAGACCAAGGCGACGGTGAAAATCTCATGTGAGGTAGCGATGAAAGGCTTGTGAAGTGCCAAGGGAGAGCAGATCCTGTACATCTGAGCAAAGAGTCTTCAAACAAGACTACACAGATGGCTCAAAGGAGGTATGCCTTTGCAGGGTCAGGTCCTTACAGTGTAAATACCAATCCTAAAGTTTACTCTTAACTACAGAGTCATGGAAGTGTATTGGTCAGTACAAATAACCGGAGCCTGGTGGGAAATTCTGGGAAGGAAAACGTGAACGTCTGGGTTCACTGCAGCAAAATGCTAACCCTCTAAATTCTCTGGGCGTGTTGGCATTCTTCAGATAGGGACTTCTGTGTGCTTTGTGCTGGCCTAGAGTGACTTATACCTATTCCACAAAGTTATCCAAACCGCTAATAGTTAAAAGAAAATGTACAAAAGAGAACAATCGCACATTCAAGGGAGATGAAATTAAATATCCCATCAGACATTCCTGTTCCTACGACAATCTGGCCAACAGGCTTCTTCAGATACTACAGCGATAACAATACAGTTAGTTTCATTACTAATGCTCATTCAATGGCAATTTAATGGACTAAACAGTTCAAATGAGGAACTTCTTTCAGGAATTCTGGGCTAGCAACAGTAACATCTGTCTCTTTGTAAAGTGACAACAGACAGCTTAAACTTCAGGTTTACCTCCTCTGCAACACCAGGCATCACATTACTAACCCACAGCTAGGTAATCATTCTCCTGCCAACCTTAATGAGTTTTCAGCTACCTAAGCGGGCTTCAAACTAACAAGCACAGGTAGCATCAGCCGCAGCACAGGCCCTGCAGCATGGTGTTCACAAGGGACTGGCTGATCTGCCTCAGAAGCTCATCTCTTGTCCTCCTGCACCCAGGCAGCGCCTGCGACCCAGACCGGCCAGCCAGAAGCTGGTTTGGGTACGTACTGCTAAGATGCAGTTCTGGCATGGGCTTCAGCCTAGATCTTACTTGTGTGACAGTGACTACACTGAACAACAGTGCTTGGACTACCAGGATGATTTGATTAGCGGCACAGCATGACTGGATTAGCAGCTGATGCACTGCGTTAACTCAAGTTTAAAGTCTCTCGACGCTTCTCTATTGCATTACCAATTTAAACATCGGTAGCACTTGCTCTTCAAAACAGACTCCCAAAGGACTAGCTGACTCAAGTGAAAAGCACCACTCCACAAAACTAGAGGTTTTTGTGGGTGAATGAAGTTAAGGTCCCAGTAACACTTGAGTTGGGTCTGTAGTTAACACTTCAGTGAAGACAGATCCTTATTTTACACATCCACACTCAGAGTTTATAGGATTTTTATGCTCTTTTTTCTTTTTCCCTCATGAAGTATTTATTTTCTGAAATACTTTTAGAACTGTGTAATTAACACCATGTTTCTGATTTTATATGGGAGGTTGCTTTTTAAAGATATTCTGAAGCATAAATTCTGCACAAACTATTCCATGTATGTTTTTTTACTTTTAAAAGCTTCCCTCTGCCACATTACGTATTTCTGAGCAGGAATCACAGATTACCTAGTTTAGAATCGTTATTTACAGGAGTTTTACGTACAAAGTTTCCATCTTTTATTCCTTCGCAACTGTGAAAGAGTTAATCTCACATCTTAATGGGAGTTTGCCCTTAATAAGAAAGCATTAAAGCAAGCCAACAATAATAAGCTAAACGAAGGCCATTCTTTTGCCTTTTGTCAATATTTTCATAACGACAAATAGATCAAACACAAGATACTTTTTAAGGCTTTTATTTTTTCCCTCTTTGTAAATCATAAATGCTTTGGTATATTTAATTTCAAAATGAGCTCCCTGTGGATTAGGCTAACACGACAGATTAAAAAAACCTTCCCAAACCCGGCTATATCTTAGATGGAAAAGTACACAAAATGTTCTTTCGCTGCTTCCCCCTGCTCATTTTCTAGCTGTTCCTCTTTCCTCTACACCTAAAGACCAAGCTGTCTGTGTTAATGAAAAAAGTTTCATAGTCCTATTCTGAGACTTCAAAACACTAACAGGTATTTTTCTAAATAAATGAAGGATTTTAGACTATATTCAGAGGAAAATACTCAAGGGCCTAAATATCTGCTACACCACACAGATATAGCTGGCATGTTCATGTGAGAAGAGGTAGAAAATTCCCCCCTGCAACAGGAACTCAGCCCTTGAAAAACAGAGGGAACACCTGTGTTTTGTGATGGTCTGTGCAGGCACTACTGGGTGTCTCTTTGTGGGAGAAGGGTTTGAAATGTGTTTGAAGACCTAATAGACTGTTACTCTTGAATCTGTACCAGTTTTAAACCTTCCTAAGCAAGGTCAGAACACACTTCTGCCCAGTGAAGAGGTATTTGTAAGACGTGACTAACTTTTCCATGCAAGGGCATTGGCCAGACTCTGAAAAATACTCATGTGCAATACTTGCTTGTCAGAGGGCATTTAATCTGCGGACTTGAATGTCCTTTCTCCTGTCCTTCTGTCCTTACTGGTTATATTTGACCAAGGGGTCCTCAATGAAATGTAGAGTACAGCTGTTAAACAACTGCTTTAACATATGGACACTAAGCCTTCCGTTAATGTAATAGCTTGGGGCTTGGTTCCCCGCCCCCATTAAACCTGTTTGACGGTCAGTCCTTTTCCTGGAAAGAGTTTTTGTAGAAACTGTGAACTCTGGTCCAGCTGCGGATGGATGTGAAGGCAGCGGTGGCAATGAGACAGCCTACAGATGGGGTTATAGCATGGCCTCAGTGCAGAGGGGAGCTCCAGGCTGGACCACCTCCTCCTTCATGGGGCTGAATCAGAGAACAGAGTCTTAAAACTAGAAGCAAAAGTGACAGAACAAGCTTTCTGTCTGATAAATCATTGACTCTTCCAGCTGGCCCCAGGCAGCCGTGATGTCTACCAGCACAAAAAGAGTCCATCAGGAGAAGGCCATGAAAACAGCCTGGGATCACTGCTTCCTTAGGTGTTTGGTGCCCTGCCTGGTCCTCGTCCAACATGAAAGTGTCCCCTCTAAAAATTCTGCAAGAATGGTAAAAGTAGTGATAAATTACTTACAAATGGCACCCTAAGTTTTAACAAATTTCTTCGGAGAGAGAGGCAGGCATGCAGCTTGAACACAAAATAATGAATGACGACTTTCAGAGAAACAAAAGTCTCAGTTGCGG
>NW_009592790.1:0-2876 GCF_000690535.1 Cariama cristata
TTAACTCTGTCCCAACCGAAACCAGGACAGTATGTCAATAAAACATTTTAATCATTAGTAGTTTTATTGTCCTAAAACCAGATATTTAAAAGAAGTGAAATGTGGCTCAAATAAAGAAATTGTTCCCTTTAATGTTCTATTTTAATAGAAACATTTGTCATTTAAAGATTTGACTTTTAATTCTATTTTCTGATGTTTTAAACTATGAGTTTTATGACTGAGGAAACATAACTATATAAATTAAAACAAAAGTAGTTGCTTAAGAAAAACATCTCTTGCTAAGATAGAGAATACAGAGCCATCCTTACCTGTAGATCAGCAGCCGTTGGTGGCGTAGCTTGAGGCTGTTCCATGTCTCAACCTAATAGGTGTGGGAGTTTGTCTGCCTTGGTTTTCTGTATTTGTTTACAGTTATGACTGCTCATTTGTGTTCCAAGTGATTTGTTTGTGGTTTAGGTGGATAATGCATGGATGATTTCCTGTTCACCTTGTTTGTCAATTTGAAAAAAAAAAAAGTAGTAGTTATTTAAAAATTAAAAGAGAATGTTTCAGAGCGTAGGTAACGTGCAGAAACATGTAATGAAAAGGCAGAGTCTTTCACCTGGAAACAGGTATAAATTGCGTGCGAGGTCCCTCTTCAGCTGTGAAACAGATTTACAGAATAAGCCCTTTACAACTGCCTTGTCACGTAGCAGACCATAAAACCGGTGTCAGCCGCAGCAGATTCTATTACTTACTGGCTGGAGTGCAGTCTTCTGGCTGCACTCTTTAGCCCGTGGCTGCTCCTGAGCAGCTGGGTAGGCTTTAGTTCTCTGAGCAAATGCTCTGCCACGTTATCTTCATTATCTGCGGCGGTAGTGCTGGTGGTTCGGAGTGTGCTGTACCGCGGCAGGCAGGAGCCGAAGAGCCGGCGAGTCGTGCCTTGCTGCTTGGCCAAATGTGGTCGAGACCTCAAGTGCTGCAGATGGCCAGGGCTATTTTCGTGTACTTATGCGTACTTCCATGAAGATCAGTGTTGAATCGGTTTCAAGAAAGACACATTTGTGCAGTTGGCAAAGCAGTAAGCGATCTTAACTTAAGGGCTGGTGTTTTCTTTTCTTAAACTGTTCCCAGGCCTGGCTGTGACCTTTTCTGTAAAGCTTACTGCCCTGATAGCTTCTGCTTTTGTTAATGGGACTGTTCTGAACTGGAGTGCATGGGCTTGCACTGTGGTTGCTCAGGGCATGCTCAAAGGCTGAGAGATGTAGTCTTGGGTTAAGTGGTGAATCTTTGGTGTATGGCTTTTTTTCTTTTTTTTCTTTTTTTTTCTTTTTCTTTTAACCTTAATCTCCTGTCTTTCTCCTTTCCTGTTCTTCCCATATGTTTACTGGGAGGCTTTGAAATCAAGCACAAAATCTGTAGTAATGTATGGTGATGGAAAAGCTAATATCTTTTCTATGAATGTGGGAAAATAGCATATTCTGAGAGAGATCTGAGGTTTGGGGAGAGAAATTGAGGTTTATATGTTTATTTTAAAAGAAGTGAAATATGTAAGTTGTATAATTAGTGTTAATAAACATTTAGGACATGACTTGAGCTCCACTTTACAGTGTGTAACCCCAGACCATTGGTTACATACACAATATCCTCATGGACTTCCCCTCCATGAGTGTTTATCACCTTACAGGAAGGGACCCAAAGGCATGGGCAAGTGAATGTACCTTCTGCTAACGCACTGCTGCCATGTACGCACGCATCCTTGACTCACAGCCAGTGCCTGTTAACCTGAACCTGTAGTCCCTTCCTTCCCCCAGATTTCATTGAGTCTTTCTCAGTGAAATAAGGGGATATCTTCAGAGGCAAAATTGTCTTTATGGTATTGTGAGTACTCTTGCCCCTCTCTTATTTCTGAGACTCCCAGGTCAAAGCCATAATGGTCAATTATTCATTGTTTTTGGGTGATGAATTTGGATGTTCGTTTCACTAACAGTTCTTATACCTGCCTTATATTCTGTTTCTGTGAGAGTGTGAGCATTCAGCCTTCCTGGGAATCTGAATCTGAGCTCTTTGGGTCTCGTACGCAGGTGCTGTGATGTAAAACCTTGGTTTCAGTTACTTTCTTGGGTGTCAGAGGCAGGGGCACGCGCTCGTCCCCTCTTAGCTGCCTGGCACCGGGCTCCTTCCTCTTCGGGCAGTCTCCTCGAGCTATGGCAGCTCCTGATGGCGACCTGCTTCTTTGGTACGGACCTCCTTTCCTGGCATTGCATCTGTGGGCCCTGTCGTACTACGTCTTCCCTGTGGACTGGCAGGCTGTAGCTTTAGGATTCCTGTGAACTTTGTGTGTCACACCTCATACTGTCAGGCTTCAGTTTCAAGCAAACTGAAGGACATCTGTCTGCCCTAGAGAGTCATAGCTCCTCATGTGCCTCAGGAGAAGAGAGGGTTAAACTTGTAACTTCGGAAGAAGTGGTGGGTGCCAGAGGTTGCAGGTTTTAACCCTTCTGGTGATGGACCAGCACCCAGTGTCCTGGGAAGGCTCAGAGGAGCACTTGCATGTTCCTTTGCTCTTTCCCCCTGCCCTGCACCCATCTCACAAGTGTAACCCTTTCAGCACACTCGCCTGGTGTGGCCTGCCTCACTTCATTCCTGGTGCCAGCTGCTCCCTTGCGTGTGTGTGCACACGCGTGTGCATGCCCAGCGTCCTCCTGTGCCTGCGCCCAACATTGGCCCTTTCCCCTCTCTCCTGGGGGAGGCTCGACAGAGGCCAAGAGGCCATCCTCCTGCTTTGCTCTGGCACCCAGCACCGCAGGCACAGCCTGGGAGCAGCTGGGAGGAGCCGTGTTGCTCTGAGCACTGTGCTAGACTTGGGGGGGGGGTCGCTGGGGGTGGGGGGGGGG
>NW_009592790.1:2979-3332 GCF_000690535.1 Cariama cristata
ATTATTTTAACTGAAGTATGTTTTGGAAAAATATGGATTCTGTTTCCGTTCTCATTCTCATTCCAAATGTGGAAATCAGCTAGAGAAGAATCACGCCTGTGAGGTGGGAGCCCAGTTTCACACCGTGAGACAGGAGTTGGTGGCAGCACAAGCTGTTCCTTCTTTACAGTCCCGGGGCAGTGGTCCTGGGCTTTGTGCAGGGTTGGAGGTAGCCCAGGGTCCCGGCCGTGCGAGGGGAACGCGGCTCCCCTGGGAGAAGCGCTGCCGTTCCCAGCCCGCATTCAGGCAGGCGTCCAGCTCCGCTCCTGCTGGGGCGCGGGTGCCACCGTCTCCGAGAGAGAGTCTGCTGCCGG
>NW_009592790.1:3381-17365 GCF_000690535.1 Cariama cristata
AAGCCTGGTCCCCGGGAAGCTCCACTGGAGCCGACTGCTCTGGGCTGCGCTGCGGAGCGAGGAGGCCTGTCCGAGAGCAAGCGGCCCCATTTGCCTCTCCTCGGGCAGACCTTCTGCGGCCCGAGGAGGGTCAGGCCGGACGACGCACAAGGCTTTTCAGGTGCTCCCCAGAGGGCACCCAGTCAGCCAAACTTTTCATCTCTTTCCATCCACCCTATTGTCATTTTTTGAAGAAAAGATGAGACGAATGGGTCGGATAGGGCTTTGGCTCATCACAAGCGTCTTAAAAACGTCTGGCCCTCTGAGACAGAGTTTGTAATTCATTCTCAAAAAAACCTTTTTTTTTTTTGTTTTTCCTCTCCCCAGAAACAGCAGCAGAAGCCTCAGTATCCCTTTTGGGACCAAGGTCAACTTTCAGAGTGTGACCCACAGCAAACTTTTTCCAATAGCTTCCTCATCTAAGCCTAAAATTAAAATATGCAATGTTCCATTTGTGTCCAGATGAAATCCTTGCAGAAGAGAAAGAAAAGTGCAGTCTGCAAAGACAAGTGAGTTTGAAAGAGAAACATAAAATAAAGGATAAGAGGAACTTCCTGGCAAAGCAAAATTGTCCACCAACCTTAATTAAATTTCTCCCTCCCAAGGGCCGTTCTCACTTCACGTGCAGCACCCCAAACTTTCTGTTGAAGGAGGCCATCGTTCAAAGACCTAGCAAATGGGAAAATTTGAGTGGTGAGAGAATAGCTTAAACATTCAAAAGCTATTCCCGTTGTTTCAAGCAATTGAGTATTTAGCAAAGAGTCGAATAACCTTTTTTTCTGATTCATCAGAAAAGCAGGACTTGAGCCTGCAGCCAACAATTCGGATCGAACTACCAACCTCTGTGCGACAGAAACAGTCTTTCCTGCGGGCTCATATGGCAAACTTGTCACTGAAGGACTGGGCTCTGGTAGTTTTGTTGCATGGTGTTTTACTCTAAGATTCTTGTTTGAAGACTGAGCACCTCAAAGCAAACTGGCAGTGAAGTCCAGAGCACAGCCCAGGCTGGCAGCCAGCTTTTCCGCGTTTCTTTCAGCTTGAACTACCAGTGCGGAATGGGTGGTTTTATTTCTACTTTCTTCTCCACACCCTCCCGCCCGACTGTTTTCCAAAGGCACCAGCACACAGGCTGCTTTCCCTGGTCTCCTGTGAACTGCAGCAACAGAAGCAGGGCTTTTAGCCTGTTTCTGCTTGAAAAGAAGCTGCGGAGGTGGTTACAAAGCAGATCTAAGAAGACACTGGGATTTCCAAGGGAAACTTGGGAGTCTGTTACCGCAACAGGCTTGTTGCGGAGGGGTCGAAGGTGTTACCCTGCAGCAGTCCTTGCTGCTGCAGTTATGCTGCAGGGACCGTTTCTTTTGTAGGCAAAGCGGGGAGGAAGCGCTGTTGTTTAGTATGTTGTTTCTACCCCCAAATTTTTTGTTTTCCAGTTTCCCCAAAGTGGCTCAAAACCACCTGTGTGCTTTCCGTCGGCAGCAGAGGTGACTGCACACCGCGTTGGACCTGAAGGTAGTGATGTGGTGTGGAAGTGGGACTCCTGCCTAAAGAATTGCTTGGTTTTGTGGAGCTGACTCTTACACCTCAGCGTGTCCAGGGCTCGTTAATGTTACTTGTGTATGTGTGAGAACAGAAGTCTCTTCTGCCACACCTGCATCGGCAGTGTTAGAGCGTCTCAGGCTTGCTGCGGGTGTGCTCAGTTCATGCCAGGAGGTGTAGAGATGCAGAGCTGTGCTCTGCTCCGGGGTACAGAAAGCTTGAGCTAGATCTAGCTCTTCTCTACAGTGCAGAGCAATTTCTCTTTTATGTTCTTCTGAAGCATAATGTTCCTCCTTGGGCTGGTTAGCTGATTTACAGTCCAGTAGTTTGATATTTTTAGATCTACAAAGTAGACCTCTCCTGGCTAACTAAGGTGGATGCGAGCACAGGGAAGTGATCTGGAGTGCTTACGCTGACCTTGCAGTACTCCAGCCTTGGTGAAGGCCGGGCTGAGACCGACTCTCCCTCCTGTCCTGCCGCAGGTGAGCTACCTGTTCTGCGGAGCAGGAGCTGCCCTTTTGCTCTGCATGGTCCCGTCCCGGGACTGGTTTTCTGCGCAGTCTCACTGCTCTGGTTAGATGGAGAATTGCATCACGCTTATGTCTTCATCTGAGTCTGAAAGAAACTTCATCTCAGTTTTGGGATGCTGTTGATGAATAAGCACTCCTCAAGGTAACAACCGAGTGACCATTAGGAAACAAACACGTTTCAGTTCTGTACGTAGCTGTGTGTTGTCTTTCCTTTTCAATGGAAACAGCTATGGAAACTTTAAGTAATGGGATTCTGTTGTCCTTTTATTATAAATAAGAACAGTAAACTTCCTCCATGCTTTGCCTGCAAATTTCCTTTTTTAGAGTCATAAAATCCACACACCAAGACTCTGTGCTCTGCAGCGTGTTAATTGGAAAGTCTATGAAATTCTCTGTTGGCACACAGAGTTGTTGTGCATTAAATATCTTGCGCCATCAGGAGATTCGCCTGTTAGGTTTACACTTTAATTTTATTTAGTAACCAGAGATTTCCTGGAAATGTCACATCTGGCAATCATCTTGGCAAGGCCGCGTCGCCGTCCCCGCCATCTGCCCTACCACGCTGATTAACTCTTCCTGTAAGACTCCGGGTCGGCTCACCATTGAGATGGCCAGCGCTGTGGGGGTGTGTCACACTCTTCCGAGAAAGGTGTTTCTTCAGAGAGAAACCTCTTGGTTTTTATGTGTGATAGGCTGTCAGTCTCTGGCTTTGTGGCAAGTAGGAGTGTAGGTGCACGTGGAATCCCTGCAGTCATATCGAGGGCCGGCTCTGGGACTGTGGGACTGTAAACAGAAAGTCCTTAAAAGATTTGCCAATTCTGCGTGTATTAAAGCCGTAAGTCTTACGCAGTCGTCATCTCCAGTTTTGGTTGTTGTCATCAGTCACAAGGTGTTCATTTGTCAGCAGGATAGAACTTGTGTTTCAGATACTTTTGGCTCTTAATGACAGCACGTGGACAGTGTGAGCACAGCACACACCAGTGCCAGGGCCGGCAGAGCTGAAGCAGGGAGCTGGAATCGATCTCCAATATGAGGCAGATTGTAGGACAGTTCTGATTGCATGCTCGTTGCATGTTTAGGTTTTGATTGTGTGTCTATTGTTCCCTATTTGAAAGGCTCGATTTGAATTGAGAGTCTGACTTGAAAAATTCAATCTTGCTTAAGAGGGGTTCTCAGTACTTTCTAACACTCAGTTCCTTTCCTGGGGTCTCATGTCAGATCATGAGTTGCTCTTGTGCAGCCTAGAAATGGGGCTTTGATGTTATAAAGTAGATATATCACTTAGTTAGGATCACAGTTGTTTGGATATCCTTTCCCATCCTCTCCCCTGCTGTTGCCCCCCCTGCCCACCCCACCCCCAAGAAAAACCAGAGAATGCTTTGAAACAAAGTGAAGCATCTTGTTCTTGTCAAACTCTGATAACATTAAAAGCAAGCTGTCTTTTGTAATGTGTGTGTGGCAGGGCTGGCTGTTACTTCTCAGCTGAGCGTAAAGATACATTGAACGACACGTGCGTTGCAAATTACTGCTGCCTGTCCTTATTTTTCAACTTTGTGTAACAGAGTTCTGGAAATAAGCACTTCTGGGCTTGATGTTGGGTGAGCGAATGTTTAACAAACTGTAGTTTTGCACTGACTTTGCTCATCTCTGAAGAAAACAATACTAGCACCATATTTTTGACTTCTGTAGAATATTATGTAAATAATATCTACTGACTAACTCAGAATAACAATGTAAGCAGATTGATGCTGCAGTTGATTTCCACCAGTTGCATTAATGGGAGTCCACTTTTGTTTTAGGAAGGCTGATTGCCTTTGTAGTGACAGAGTGAAGACCAGAGCCCGATACTCCAAGGAACATTGCACGCCTGTTCTCTGCACAGGCAGGCTTCATGTTAATCCCTGGTCGCTGTTCCTAGTCCCGTGACTCCTCAGAGCAACACCCACTGAAATGTCATGAGATGTTTTTAGAGCAATTTTTGTTTGGCGTTACGTATGTAATGTAATTGCATGCCCAGAATGAGAGTGCAGAAAAGTTGTTAAACGCAGCCTGCGTTCGAACGGAATCTTAAATTCATCCTTTCTAGAGGGCAAATTTCTTTAGGTTGAAGCCAAAAGTTACTCTTTAGTTCTTGCAAAGTCAAGGGTTGTTTTCTGTGCTTTGCAAAATATTTCTGGGGAGTTGAACCCAAAGTATTTTAAAATAAGTTGAGTGGGATGTTCAGATGAGCAGTGTGACCCTACTGCTCAGGCTTGCAGTTTAGTGCTGTAACTCAAACTTTATTGCCCATAAGGAAACAGAGATAACAAAGATAAGTGTTTGCCCTTAATAGTGAGTGAAGAACACAATTTTAAATGTGTGTTTAATATATAGAGGAAAAGCTTAAAACCAACCCTCAAAATGCAACTTTTCATCTTAAATGTTCAAAGCTGTTCCAGTGCCTTTAAATAGCTGTCCTGTGTTCAGCCTGGTTAGTGACATCCCCTTTCTCCCTCTCACTTCGCATTTATTATTTTCCCATTTTGTTTATTGTTTATGGCTTCTGATGACTATCATTGTACTTGAAACACAATACAAACTAAACAAAACACTTCATGTATTATCAAGTTTGTTACTTACTCTGAACAGAGTGTTTCCACTGTATAGTTCTAGCAGAGTATTGGCAGTGGAGTTTGTGAAAAAGCTATGTGTGTGAGTAGTTTTCTATGGAGGTAGTGGTAAAACAGACAGATATGTTGAATATGCTCACATGCTCTTTTTGTCCAAAATCTAGTCTCCTGATTGTTTAAAACTTGATCATATTCTGATAGAAACATAAAATTGCTGAACTAACTCAAACCAATATACTAATTGACTCAGAAACTGGTTTTTATGGTGGTCAGGAGTCATTGTTTAGGGAGAAAACAAAAAAAAAGGCCAGCAGAGAGAGTGGGCACCACTCTGAGGGTGCTCTCACTTTAAAGCACTCACTGCGTCACAGACATCCAGAGCTCTAGGCTGTGCGTGGAACCAGGATGTTTTATTGCCCTGATATATCCAGGATCTCCTTTACACATACATTTTTTTGCAAAGCTTGTTACCGTCTTCAACAGGAAAAAGGAAGACACAAACCGAAACATGTAAGCCCCTGTGAACAAGCCAGTGCTAATATGTGTACCTTAAAAATGGCTTACAATGGAAATAGTTACCAAGACATCAGCTGGGGGTAGAATTTTAATTTGAAGCAATGCACAGTGCAGGTATAAGCCCAAGTTAAGAGGATGCTCTTTCCTGTTTAGCTGATCCTAGGAAGGACATACCTGGTGTGCTCAGAGCAGCTGCTTCTCCCCGGCGGATGGGGCTGGAGGGCTGTGCCAGCAGTGCTCCTCCGTCCCGCTCCTGCAGAGAAGCTGCGGTGAGCTCTGGCTGCCGCAGAGGTTTTTTGAGCAAGAGAAGCAGATGGCCACTTGCCAGAGGACCAGAAGGGAAGTGTCACTGGTCTTCCTCTCTGAAGATCACGACTACCCGGTGTGTATTGGAAAAGGAAGTGAATTCTAAGCAAAGTCATCTCCAACACCAGTCGAAGTGCTAAAATGCGTGGATGCTATGTGGTTTGTTTCTGAGAAGTTGTGCAGGTCTCATGATGCAGTGAACAGTTCAGGCTTGATAGCCATCAGTGTGAAATTATTTTAAAAATGGTAATATGCTGAAGGATAACAGAATCCAAGGGTGAGTAACTTTGGGGATAACTTTTTTTATATTTATATTTTAAAATTATTGTAGGAATCATTGTAGGACTGCCTAATGGCATGGCTGTACTTGTTGGTTTGAAATGTCATTCTTGGTTAAAACTTGTTTAGAATTGTTAAGCTAGAACTAAGTACGTCAGTCACAGTGCTGCCCCCACTGAAAAAGTGAATTGTGTGGCTCTCCATGAGCATGTGAAGTCCCAGAAGGAGAAATGCAACGTTTTCAAGCGTAAGCTGCTGTTCTGTGATGGATTAAAAGTTGCACCAGAGATAATTTTTTGTGTGCTTCAGAGAGCAGTAAGCAGTTGTCCAGGCCAGAGGATTAAGAGCGTAAAGGGCGGGTAAGACATCTCAGCTCTGTGTACAGTTTCACCCCGTTGGAATGACTCCAGACAGCAGGGCAAACTGAAGAGTCACTTTGTTATCCAAACATGGATATTTTTCCAAAATGCCAGCCAAATTTAATATTGAAGGATCTAAAGGTACGGCTGCTAATTCCAAAGGGTTAGAAAGCGAGCAGTGAGCATGATTGCCGGAAGACCTCTGCTGTATATCATATACTTTTGATGGCTTAAGAACAAACTGTAATGTATTTTACCTTTAGCCATACAAGTCTTTTTCTTCCCCCAACATCCAAAATTCACTTCTGCTGGTCTAGCCGTCATTTTATTAATAGAATAATTTCAACTTTTTATCTGAGCTCAGCGCCTATGAAAGGACACCTCTTTATGGTCCTGCCGATGGACTTCAGTATTGGAACTGGAGCATACAGGCTGGTTCATAGACAGAGATGGGAGAGAACTGATGGCATATCAGAGAATATCTCGTGACTGAAAGTGCTGGTGGTGGCAGTGATTTGGTTCTTCATGTCTCTGATGACAGAAGTGCAAGTTGTGGTGGCAGCTCTGAAGCCTTTGCTAACAGGAATGGGGCTGACAGGTTCAGACTTGTTTTTTTTTCTAAATGAAGGATCTTATGCCACCAAACCCTTGCTATATATAAGCAATATCTCTGACTACTGATCTCTATGCCCTGTCATCAAAACCTGCTAACGAAGTACTCAGTGCTTCCAGCTCTACCAAATGTGCAAGCACATAGGTGGTGTGATATCTGTGGCCAAGCTCTGTGAATTGATAAAGGCAGGATGAACAAGATAAATATTTTTATAGAATAATCCTACTAGAAGGCGTGCTAATTACAAAAGCATTGCAGGACTTCTGGATTTTGTTTTTTACCCTGTCAAAGCTGCTGGCAAATAGTTTCTGCCCAGTTTTATTTTGCTGAGGGGTGGATGTCTATGCATCGTTGTTGAACAGCCTTCTGAGGCCTTACAAGGATCTGTCTGAAACTTAGTCATCAGGTCTTTGGCCGCATTCGGATGGCACCGCTGTCTCTCGCAACGCGAACGTTTCGCCTTACAGGGTGACACAGGGTCCAGCGGGGAGAGCTGAGGAATGGGACTGGCACACATTTCAGTCCGCCCAGTCACAGTTGCACTAGTTGTGCAATTATGATTGCTTAATTCATGACATTCTGGTGTGCGTCAATACAAAGATACATTTTTAGAACTTTTGGGGTTTTAATTTCCTTTTTTAAGATGCCTGGGAAGCTGCACTGGTGCAAAGCCACAGTAAATGTTATTGCTAGAGAAACCTCGAAAGGAAAAAGCATAATATACGTAGTGACAAAAATCTTGCATGAGTAGCAGTCTGGAGCAGTCTTTAAGTACATGTTCAAATAACGTTTCTTCCACAATAACCCCATGGCACGGAGAATTCTGTCTGGGCTACTCAGTTACAATGTAATGCAAAGCTTCCTAAATGAAAAAAATCACAAATGTTCACGAATTGTGTGCTCCTTGCATCCTTGGGTCTGCTGTACTGTTGTGCCTCCACCTGGAAAACTGTTTCACGTATAGTGTCCTATAAAAAATGGGAGTCTCAGACTGCGCAACCAAAATTTACATATGCTTCTGTCCTGATGTGGTTCTCTGAAATGACAGTGATAGATCAGGGCCTGAGACTTTTCCTACGAACTTTCTTGTAACTTTTTCTTTCAAGAAGAACTTTTAAGGACCAAAATTCCATGTCAAACCCGGACAAATTACATGTAGTTGTCTGGTATTTGGAGACTAGGATATTGTTTTATAATTAATCTATAGTCCTGGGAAAATATTTCACAAACAGCATGTTCAAAGAGCTGTTGTATATGTAAGTGCGTGTATAAACCAGTCATCACAGATACAGCCTGTCAAGATAAAGTAAACTTATTTTGGGGGTGATTTTACAGTGAAGCGTTGTATGCATCCAAGTCATCAGGCTTCAGAGCAGAGACTGGTGCTAGCTGGCTGGTGTGCTGGGAGTGCGCCTTCCCTTCCCAGCCTGGGATTTCATATGGGTACCCCATTGCTCCCTTGAGGGACCACACTTTCTGGAGACTACTGGTTGCTTTATCTCTTTGGTCCCCTGGAAAGGGTATCTTTAGGCTGTGCTTTGAAGGGCATCACCCTGGGTGCAGTTGCTTTGGGTAATAGGTTTTTTTGGTATAAAATTCTTACTAGGGAACAGCAGTAGGAGTTTCCTAGAAGGAAATCCTATGTAAATGCAGCCTTTTAGTTAAAAAAACAAGTAGGTAGTGAGAAAGCGTAGTATGTGTGCATGCACATCCTGTAAGGACAGTATGGGGCATGCTGGAAGAGGTGTCGATGGCCATCTGGTCATGCTTTTGGCCATCACTGAGCTTCACCGTTTGGTGTGCAGGCTCCATGGTTGTGTGAGGGGAGAATCCTGAATCCCGTACGCCTGGTCTGCCAGCTCCTCACCTGTCCTTTCTGTCCCTGCTTAGGGACAAGCAGGGATGCTTCGACTGAAGTAGTTCTTTGGGCTTTGCTGGAATTGGGGAGGAAGTCCACCATTACCTGGAAAAAGGTTACAATTCTGAGAGGCGTTCAAGCTTTCTTGCTCTGCATATATATGATGAATCCTATGGAGTGTGTGTATGTGTACATACATTATATATAGAAATACTTTGCTATACTGTATATTAAAAATATTGTCTAGTAGTCAGGATATTTGAATTTAATCATCAGAGGTGTGTGATTCTTCTGTGATTGGCTCCTGACTTAGCTTGGTAAAGTGCATGGGACACAGAGACAGCTGTCTGGTGCTTACGGTAGGGAGCAGCTGAGCGCTGCTGGGAACAGGAGAACCTGGATGAAACCAGGCATCAGGGAGACCCGTGGAAGCGCGTAGCCCGGCTGTGGTCGAGCAGCCTTCAGCCTTGCAGGCTCACAAGCATTGGTTCCAGCGGTGCAAGTGGTGATGGTCTCTGAGCAGTAGTGGGCAATGAAGCTGGGAAGAGCTATCTTCATCTGTAGCACAGATGGGCTTGACTGTAGTTCGGTTTGGTAAGGGATACAGTCGTTCACAGCTGGACTGCAGAACCTAGCGTCTCTCTTCAAGCAGGTGTAAAACATGTTGTAATGGATCTGTGTGCCTTCTTGCAAGACAAAAGATGTTTCTGGGTCAATCAAGATAAGCTTTGTAGTACACAGAAAAATTCATCTCAAAAGATTAATACTGGAAGAGACTGTAAGAAAGTAAACATACGATGATACCCATCTGTGTTGCATGCTGAGCCGATGGAGCACATCAGGGAACGTGCGGTAGCATGAGCCACCCGCCTTAGCCTTGCAGCGGGGTAATGTGCACGTGGAGGGGAGGGCACGAAAAAGGTGCAGCCTCATGAATAAATGATCTTGTTATGGGAAGATTTTGTGTAGCCATCGCCCTGAGTGGAAAAGACAAGCTGTGTGTACCCGCCTGCTCCCGTAGCCGTGTGAGTGGTGCAAAGGTGTTGAACGGGGAATAGCTGCAAAGCAGAGACCGGGGCGGGGGTGTGTGTGTGTGTGCATGCCTCTGTATGAACTTCACACAGTAATTATCAAGCACAATTTACCAAGCCATAAACCCTTCTGTGATGTACTATTCCTTGCATTGTAAAAGGGAGACCAGAAGCACCCGGTCTTGGTTTTCTATAACCATATAAGACCTAGTGAGAGAGTCATTGGTTATTAGTGTCTGTGTGTACATAACTGATCTTCCAGCCCTAAATATTACCATTTCACAAAACCAGCCCAGTACGCTGTTCTGTTTATTTTGGTGCTTACGAGAATTTAAACTATGCAACCCAGCCCCCAAAATGGTTCTCTTAATATGGTTTTGTATGTGTGTAGACCCCTAAGAGTACAAAATCACAAATTTAATCCCGGAAGTAGTCTTTGACGGTGTGTGCGGACATGGTTTTCCACAGAGCTGGTTGGAAAACAGGGTTTGTTCTGTGGTACTTTAACCATTTAAAATATTTTTATTTAGAGTAGGATAAATATCCAAAATATCCTGTCTTCCTTTCCAGAACTGATCTCCCCTGAACAATGTAACTAGTTTTATAATACTTGCATTAATCCAAATATTATAATACTTACACTTCAACTTTTTCATTATGTGTAAAACAGAATCTCAAACTAAACTAACAATATTAAAAAAAAAGAAGAAACCCTTGTTTCAGTAGAAAACTTCATCAAAGGTGTTCTCATGCAGTATTCTATCTTGTTATTTGGATGCTGCATTTTCAGGATTTTCTTGTCGAACTATTTTTTTCTATATTGAAAGGAAACTCCTTATATGAACAAGGCACTTGATGATGGACTGTTGCCATCTTCTGTTTGTGCAATTGCACTACATTGCATAAGATGCGTATAAAAATTGATTGCTCAAAACACGTGTCAATTCCTTACAATCTGCGTGCTTTAAGTTGGCTGTTTATTTTTTATACAGGCAGCTTTTACTCTAAACAAATCTGATTTAATCCCTGGTGAAGTACAGGACAAAATGATTCACATAAACATTGTTCCCTTTACAGGATTAAATACAAACACATCCTCGTAGCCTTGAGTGGCCCAGTCTGTCCTCCCGGCTGGTCTCTGCAGTCACGTTGAGGATGTCTGGGGAGGTTGCAGAGTGAGGGGAGGAGGTGTCGGGGCCGTGCCATGCCATGCCATGCCATGCAATGCCATGCTGCGTGCGTGCCTGGAGCTGCCCCTGCACTGCTTGGCGGGTGCACCGCGTGCCCGAGCTGTTCCTGAAATGCTGTGAATTCGAGGTGATCTCTGCTGGTTAAGGGCGACTGGGGGACAGTTCCTCACCTTCCCGCCCCTCTGCAAATCCTTCTCCCAGTCCCTGGGGAGCTCATCCTTGGGGAGCCTGCGCTTACCCTGTCCCTGCCTTCTCGGCTGGAGCCCCTGGCCAAGCTGCCCAGAGCTCCCTGGGGAGCGCAGGAGGCACCTGGGGCACATACCCGTGCCGTTCGGTGGGAGATGGCCTCCTGTGGAGAGTGCAGCTGTTGAAGGAGGAGGAACTTGTCTTTCTGCCTCTGCCTTACCCCGAGAGCTCCCCGCACCATGTCCCGGGATGGAGGAGCTGCCGGAGCAGCCTCAGACCCTGTTGTGGCTCTCACTGCCCTGTTAGCATGGGTGCCCCGGCCAGGTCTGCCGCCTGCCCTGTACCACCAGGACAAGCTGGTGAAAACCAGCTCGGGAATGTTTGTGCAAGCAGTTGTGACAAGTGGTTTTGGTTTTTTCTGCCCTTATTATAAACAGATCTGGAGTGCTGTCCACTGCTTGCGTGGTGCGAAGCCTGCCAGAATCTCATTGAAATGACTTATGGTGTCACAGTCAACATTATCTCTGGTGGGTACTCTCCAGGACTTGGTTTCTTTTTTTAAATAATGTAGTTGTTAGTCAACACTTTCTCATGCAGCAGCTGCTGTGTTGGTCTTTTATTATTCCTTTCTTCTTGCCTTGATTTTGGATGCTCTCCGTTAATATTTCCTCTGCTCTGGTTGTGTGTACCACAGTGTGAAATAATACCCTGAAGGTGTTGCCTGAACTGCTCTCCAAAAATGAATTTCACCTGCTTATCGCACACAATTATCGTTTCCAAGAGCAGAAAGCAGCCGAAGTTATAAATAATTTTGAACAAAAAAAAAATTTCTCATGCTTTAAGGCTTATTCCTGTTGTATTAAGCAGGCATAGAAAGTGCTGGGAAACTGAAGTTTTGGCTTAATGTTGATTGCTCAGTCTTGTCACATGCAAGTCTGTCAAGGGACACTTTTTGTTGTGTCCTCACTTAGAATGAGGTCAATGGGAATTAAAACCCATTTTAACAGTCTTTTTCTTTGTGGTGTTTTTTGTTTGTTTGAGAAGAGACTCAAACTAGGGTTGTGTTTGAGTTTTTTATGTTTGATATTTTGAAAGGGGTGAGGAGGACTTTGGTAGGTTTGATCTGTGAACAAGACGGTGCCGCCAGCACCAAGCCGAGGCGCTGTCGGCCAGCAGTAAAGCGCCGTTTCTGCAGACCAAGCCCCGTGACTGCCCTGCCCACGGGCGCACCGAGGGGTCTCTGCAGGAGCGTCTGCCACCTCCTCCCCTCTCCACCTGCCGCAAGCCCTTCAGCGACCATCTGCTGGACCCTGGGGATGTTGACTCATCTCGTTGCATCCCGCTCTGAGACCAGAGCTTGTCCATCTCGGCTGGAGCCTCCTGGAGCTCCAGGTTGCTTTCTGAGCTGAGGCATCCTTAGCTTCTGCTGGTCTTTGGAAAAACCAACCAACCAAAACAACCCCCGAAACCCCTCTGAAGTGAACCTGATCTCTGTGTGGATTTAAGCTTTTGAATTTTTGAGATGGATGTCAGGAAGCTGAAATGGAAAAGCTGTACATGTCTGCACATTCCTTAATGAACTTCCATGGTCAGATACTCAAAGATATGTTTTATTTACATGATATACAAATATTCTCACAAATTAGCAAATGTCTCTGTGCGGGTGACTTCAGACATCAGTATATTCATGGTATATGCGCACCTCTGATCTTCTAACGCTCTGAAGTGATCTAATACTCTCACTCCTGGTTCTCATATTTGATTTTCTGAATAGCCTTCGTGAGAATGATCTACACATGAAAAAGTAAATTATTGGATCCAGACAGACATTACATGCAGACAGGAACAGTGTCATTTCCTTACAATAGTATAAGATTTTATGTGCGGAGTCATCTAAAATTTTATCTAGGTGGCTAAAAGTAAAGGGTATTCTGCACAAATGATAGGGCAGAAAGCAAGTGAAAAATACAGCCACAACAACCCTTATACTTTGATTATGCTTTCGCTTTCTGCTTGATGAGCTAATAAATTGTTTGCTCGATTTATAAATGTACCTGGATATCGCAATATAACATCCTATCAGCACTATCAGCACCACTACAAACATGCCGGTGTTGATGTAAACGACGGCGGTGTGCCACTTGACTCCCAAGGGAGACTTCAGCTTTATGCAGTCATCTATGTTCTTCTTTGTTGGGTAGCCGTTCGTAAGAATCAGGTTTGGTAAAGCCAGGAAAGCCATTACAACCCAAACGCAGGCAGATAAGATCTTGGTGAAGGTGATGCTGTACATCCTGGAGTCTCCAAAAGGCTTCACTACTTTCAGGTAGCGGTCGATGCTGATGAGTCCGAGGAACACAATTGTGGTGTACATGTTTGTGTAAAACAGAACCGTGGTGTACCGGCACAGGAAAGAGTTGAAGTGCCACGGTCCCAGCTGTGAGTCCTGGATTATCTTGAATGGGAACGTCAGTGTCATGAGAAGGTCTGCAACCACGATGTTTTTGAGGTAAAATATAAAACTCGTTTTATTTCTGATGTGGAAAAAAATCCACACTGCTAGGCCATTCAGCAAGATGCTTGCCAGGAAGATGATGAGGTAAAGTACAGGCAAGACGATGGTGGTGAATTCGTTGTGTGTGGAGTTCCCGAGTAAGCCTGCTGTGAAGTTGGGTGAGGTACTGTTGTCTTGGCTCAGATGATCATCTGTGGGAATGAGGGAAAACAACAAGTTTAAAGTATGTTCCTAGTGTTTTACAAATGGTGCCGTTTTAGAACCATCCTCTAGAAAATGTCCTATCTCTGGGCAATTCCGGAGGCTGCTTGGATTAACCAGCTCAGAAAACCGGGGTTCAGAACAGTGCTCCTAAGTCTTGCGCGTGTCAAAATAAACGTGCCTGCGGCTTGCTAGCCTCTGAGTGCAACGGCTGTG
>NW_009592790.1:17396-28442 GCF_000690535.1 Cariama cristata
GGCTGAAAGACGAAGGTGCTTCTGCAAATAGTTTGACAGCAAAAAATGCAGGATGTGAGTGCGTGTGTATTCCCGAGGTTCCCATACTACTCACGCGCTCCCTGCCTGCCCTCAGTGCTGCCCCACGGGCGAGGAGCGCAGAAAGCCCAGCTTGGTGGGGTGAATGCTGCGTGGCGATGGGCAGCAGCGCAGCCCTTTCGTCACTGAAGACGCTCTGAGTTTGGGCTGTCAGAAGGACCCCTTAGGTGAGGTCCAGGTTGGGTGCTGTGCAGTGTCTGTGGCTGGGTTCCTGCCACCCGGTCTCGTGGCCGTGCCACTGGTGTCCTCCCTCTGGAGGGCACGGGACGTGCCCCACAGGCGTGGCGGTGGTGCCTGGTTTTGGGGGGCTGCGGTTGGTGCGGTCTGTGCTCTTGCGTGGGGGTGTGGGCAAATGCAGCTGCAGACCAGCACGTTGGGAAGGAACCGGTCATCAGAATTGCAGGGTGTCAGCTCTTGGCTGTCTTGACAAAACACAACTTGTGAGCTGAGGTGATCCGTTTATCGAGAGGTAGGATTCTGGAGAGACTCTTTAGGCCTATTAAAACGCTAATTTAAAACTTACTTAAATGTATTTAAAAATCAGTGTCTGGGGATTTTAAGATTTCATGTGTAAAGGTTTGTGAAAAACCTTTAGACTTATAAATTCTCTCATAAAACTATAGCACATGTTATTTTGTGGTGTTTACACTCTGAACTTGGCTGGTGTGGTAAACCAGGACTGACGCCCACAGGGACAGTGGGCAGTGTTTAGACAGCCTTGTCTGAAATGACTTAGTTCTTTAAAATGTTGGTAGCAAGTGATAGTACAATGAAATTTCTCAGTCACTTAAATTTCCAATGTTATTTTACCTGGCAGTTTTCCATAAGACAAATTGTACCCCATCATTTGCGTTGCTGTGGGTTTTCAGCTGAAATGCTTTTCAGGAGTCCCACTGGCAGCCGTAGATCCAGGATGCGGCATGGGCTGTGCCAGCATTACGTTCTGGGGAAATCAAATTGGGATTAAAACCAAAGCAAAACAGAAGACCCCACCTTCCTCTCCCCGGCATGGAGAGGAGCTGTGTGAAATAAGCATCCTCCAGAATTCCCAATGGAAAGGCTTGAGGCATGCTGATGGATGGTCTCTGGATACTGCACAGCTGTTCTGCTGTTGAGGTCTTCACTTACAGCTGGGCATCTGCTGCATCGCTGCAGGCCATCCTGCCACGTTAGTTTTCATAAGCCTATCAGTTTCACTGTTAAAACTATTTCCTTTTCTCCACCTCACTTACAAAGCTGTGCTGGAGCCTTAATGCTATAATATTTAGCAACATTATTCTAATTTCCAGCCTGAATGTCTCTGTGGCCACTTTCTGTCTCATATATTCTTGTGCCAGTGCTCTTTAAATAAAGAACCTACCTCCATCTCTGATACTTAGCCCTCTGCATATGTGTCTTACTCTACTGAGACTTCACTTACTGTGATGAAGCAAGCCCAAACCCTTCTCATATTTCTGGAGGACCTGAAGATACCAGCCCTTCTCTGTATCTGCTCCAGTTAAGATAATCTTCCTTGAATCCCATTGACAAATATTGTGCACTGTTTTACGAATGTGGTCTAAGAAAAACTTGTTTCGCGGTGGTTGGGTTCCTTGAGACCACTGAAACACCTCATCTAACATTTTCTGGGATCTCGGTTCCTCCTTGCGTCTGCACCAGGTAGCTGGCAAACGGCTGTGCGGGGTTGGCTCTGACACACTTTCTGTCCCCTCAGCGCTTCACAGGGATCAGTGCCAGTGTGTAGCCGGCTTTTTTATTGTCCTTAGCTACGTGATCCTGCGGGGTTTTTTGTCCCAGCAAACTTTGGTTCAAGTTTATTAACTTCTGTAAAAATATGTTGGATTTCAACTTTTTAAAACTTGTCTTCCTCATTTTGATTTCTTTCAAAAAATTTGGACTAAACTTTTGCAAAAACCTTGTAGTGTGACTAGTGAGCCTCTAACAGCCTGGCCGAGAATGTTCTTTTCTTAAATTGATACTGGATTTGATAGCCTCCAGGTGGGTATTTCTGCACCACCCTTCTCAGCTTTAAAAATAAGTTAGTGTACAAGTATTTGCAATCATAGCATCCCAGTTCCTACAGTAGGTGAAGTTTGTTTCCTAACTGCCAGAACATTCTGGTTTAATGGCTTCGTGCCTTTGTTATGATCTGCCACTACAGCTGGTTTCTTACTCCTTGGTAAAGGCCCTTGACCTTATTCCCAACATCTGTTGCTTGGACATCTTTGTTTATTTTCGATCTTGGACATTTCAGTGACGGATGCCTGAGAGTGGAATTTTTTTTAAAGTTTATCATCTCTCACTTCTTAAAGTAAGAAAGTTTTGTACGTAATTATGAGATATGTGTGTATAACTTTGTAACGTATCCAGCAAAGTGGGGTGCAAATTGTAAGTTCCTTTCTCATGCTTTTGAACAAAGTGCATCGGAAGCCAGCCTGCAGGGAATACTGAAAAACTGCAGAGTCTAATTTATGCTATGATGGCGTTATAATGTTTTGACATTATTCAAAACATTATTTTGACAATATGTATTCGTAAGACTACGTTCCAGATTACTGCTTTACTCTTGCAGTATGCAAATGCATTGATTTTTCCATGCTTCACTTTCTGTTTACAAGTTTTGATAGGAAAGCTAGCAATAGTTTGGATCTCAGCAATTACACTAGACCTGACTGCCCCTCATATGGGAATGAATATATGATAAAATTACTGAAGTCCTTTTGCAGATCTAAACTTGTTTTATGTGATAATCACTGTTATGACCTGCGACAAAACGTCACTAGATGGCAGTAAAACAAATCACTACATTTTAAGGTGTCAGGAAAAATTTTAATTCTGGTATTTTAAGCTTTTTTATCAGTTTGGCTTCTTGTCTGGCGTTGTTTGCTCCCATAATAACTGGGGTCCATAATGAGATTGTCAGGGGTATTTTAGATATTTTGTTCTCTCTTGGTCTGAGAAGCAGTAACCTGTCACTTTTTTGCTGTTGTTTATAATTTGCAGCTATCCTTTTGTGCCCAGGAGGCACTGAGATCAAAAGAGTATGTGATTTTATGAAAAGATGCATGCCTATCTTCTTATGCAAATAAGATGCTTATTTCCCTGCTTTTCAGAGTTCCTTTGAAGTCTGCATAATTCCTGGCGCTGGTGCTCTCGGGGTTTTCAGGCAAGTGCTCTCCCAGACCCTCAGCCAGGGAAGTTAGTAAGGCATCGGGTGTGTCGCCTGAGATTCGAGGCAGTGTGACTGCTGACTCCTGGGTTCTTGTGCTGTAACCCTGGGAAACGCTGCAGGGTTCGAGGGAGCTGGGGATCAGATCTGTGCTAAATGGACGTCTCGTGTCCTGTCAGTTACCCTCAGTCCCAAAGGACCTAGAGTGCTTTGCACACTTTCTTATTTTTTTTTGTATTATTCTAGCTATCACATCCCTGTCACTGGAACTTTGCTTCTGTGCCAGTTGTCCCAAGAGATGCTCTAAATGCTGCCAAAAAGCTCCTTCCTTTTTCCACCTCTGCATCCATCCTTTTAGTAGGTGGATATTGTCACTAAGAGACCGTAAAAATCTAACACCAGGTAGTATCTGTGAATGCCTCTTCATGTACAGCCAGCCTCTACACTCTCCAAAGGTTCTGTCTCTTGTTTTACGTCAGAAAACCGATGGATGTTTTCTGACACTGACGAGAAAGCTTCCTTGCTGCAGGGGATCCCTGCCTAGCTGTCCTCTGGCCTCTCCCTCCTGCTCGCGCTGTTCGTGTTCCCCTCTGCATCCTGTGCTTTACTGTCGGCAGAGACGGGCCTTAAGACTCTCAAGCCCCAGTTCGGTGTGGATCAGAATCCAGTTTTCTTCCTCCTTGTGGGTAGTGTCTCGTTTCTTCCGTACTGTTACTTGAATCCACTGGGCTATTTGTCTGAGTCTTGGGATTTATCCTGTTGTTTTATAGCCAAAAACTACTGCGGAGAATGGACTGCAGTCACTTGGACCAGAAATGGCTAAATCACTGTCAGAGGAAGCTCTGCCTGGACAGGCGTGTTTCTTACCACCCCAGGGAATGTGTTACAGTCCCCAGTCTGTGATGGGCTCACCCGCACCTCTCGGGGTTTGATGGTGTCAGCACTGCTCCCGTGCTTGCCCCGCGACTTGTCTGCTCGGGTGCCATCTGCTTGTCTCCCCAGTCTACGCAAAAGCTGTGCTTGCTGCCGCCGCCTGGCTGCTGGGTTGGTGGGCTCTGTTGTCCCTTCCAGACGCAGGATGGGGAGCCGCTGCGTGGGTGACAGGGTGACAGAGCAGCAGTGTCCCATCTCTTAAGCAGCGCTGACTTGAAAAGTGTTACTTCTAGTGAATCCCGGACGGGCTTGCTGATTCCTGCCCAGAGTACTGACTGTGGGGGATCCCCGGCACACGCATCTTCCTGGCCAGTGAAGGTGTGACCATGCTGTTATTGCCCAGGGAGATCCAGGTCACCTGGAACCCATACTGGGAGCTTGCTTGTTGTTCCTGCAGACCATGTACGATCAAGCCTCTGAATGGGTGTATCTGTGTCATCTTATTCCTGATGCTTTCAATGTTAAAACATGTTCCAAAAGTATCCCGACAAAGTAGGGGTTGCCAAAAGAAAGCAGCAAACTCTTCACAAATGTAAGCCATGACAGCTAAAACTACATCAGCAGTGTTCTGTATCCTGCCTTGTTGGCACGGCTGAGCTCAGCCGAGAGGCTTTGAGGCATGCATGGGGTGGAGATTAGAGACAACACCTACTGTCCGCTGCCCTAATTATGTGCTAAAGACTTTCCCTTATGCTGCTGTAGTTTGAAGCTTTAAAGTCTTAAACAGGTTCGTGCAGAGCAGCAGAGAAGTGCAGGCACGATGCTGCACAGAGCTGGTCATGTGACAAAATTTTGGGATGCACAGGGATGATCCTGCTTAGCCTCACCAGTCCAAGGGTGTTCCCATAGTTTCCTACCTCAGTCTATCAGGCTAAGGGGTACTGTGGTAGACAGAGCACTTGGAGTAGTGTGGCTTCATTATTTACATGCTAGGGTGGGTGGGCAAGGCTCATTTGGGTCAAATCTGGTGTATCCCCATACTCCAGAAGCTTCTTTTTTTTCTGATAGATGGCTATAGTGCAGACTCTAGGAGCAGGAAGAAAGTTATCACATATGGAGAATTCACCCTTTTCCATGTGTTCTCTTGGAATGGGAGATGAAGACTGCCTTCTCTTTATATTTTAACGTATTTTGTAATTGTTCACTGACTATGCGCTCTGGTAGTGGCTTTTTTACTTGTTTGAATGTGGTATTTCTGTGCTGGGCAAGGTTGGTTTTCCACTCCTTGTCCAGTTCTCTGGGTGCTTTTCTTCTGACCAATTTCATCCTAACCAGCTGTCTCATTCTTCCATATTAATATATTCTGCTTGGATGGTTTTAAAGATGTAGTAGAAGCTTCTTCTTTATTCAGATAGCTTTTTAAACCAGAATCCTTTTTACTTCTTGTAGTTTATGTACTTGGTCTGTTGTTTTTTTTTTTTTTCCTATCATTCCGCTAAAGGCTGTCAACTGCATTAAATATAAGTAAAGCACATACTGTTTCACAGATGAGGTAATCTTTTACTGCTAATGTTGATAGACTGGTTTATATGCATGACTGATATAATCTCAGATGAGGAATTAAATAATAGGCTGCATGGTAGACTTCAGTGTCATATGGGTAGAGAATGACTGTATAGGTTTTCTAATGACTAAGGCTTTAAGCTGCCTCACTGTTTAAAGAAATTCTGTGTCTTCAAATCTAATTGCTCTTTTTTCGTCTTATTTACAATGTTTTACAAATTAGAAAATACTCTTTGTGTACTAGACTAGATATTCTAGGTCATAGGGCTCCTTATTTACAACGTTTTACAAATTAGAAAATACTCTTTGTGAACTAGACTAGATATTCTAGGTCATAGGGCTGCAGAGTTTTAAGTGATGTTTTGTTATTTCAGCCCAAAACTTTTTGATGTGTGGCTTCTCGCCAGTCAATCTGCATTCATCACCATAAGTTTGGTAAATGACAGAGTTAATATAAATGATAGAAATGTGAGGCAATTTATTAAATTTGCTATTGGCTGGCTGCAATTATGTTATTTTCTGTTGCCCGTCAGAACCAAATCCCTGAGTTAATTGTAAAGATTTAGGGAAAAAAGCATCGGTGCAGGCTGCAGGGTGTCTGTATAAGCTGCTGCAAGCAGACAAGTGGAGCCTGCGTCCCTGCTCTCTCTATTTCAGTCCACTCCTATATCGCATCGCCTGAGCAAGCCTTAATGTTCTGGTTTTCCCTGCTTGCATCTATTTAACTTCCTTTGTGCTTTTCCTTGTTCGCTAGAAGAGAGTCCAGTCCCAGTAACTAGGACACTACCACCTTCTCCTTCCTCGGAGGCCTCTGTTAAAAATTGTCCATCTGCCTTTTGGTAAAAGTATATGTTAATGCACTGTTAATGCATAGTGGAATAACTTGATGTTCCTGTTGGAGTTTGTACCTACAGCGAGTTAGTATGCGCCTCTTATTCTCTTGTGCTTTGCACACATCCTTATTTTTTGCGTTTTTCTAGCAGTCACATCGCTGTCCTTGGAACTGTGATTCTGTGCCAGTTGTGCCGAGAGATGCCATGCCATTGGGAGCAGAGCAAACGGTGACAAGAACTAGTGCAATGCCAGGGTTTGCGTTAGTCAGAGACTCCTGTGCACTGCAGGACCACAGCTGCTTGTAGACCAAAGCACCTGCCCCGTTTTGCCATTTCTGTCTCTACGTGGCAAAATTCAGGGTGTAACGGCTAAGTTAGAGAGACTGTTTGGTTTGATTCTCTTCTGCATCGGTCATCTTACGCAGCTCATCACTGCTGTATTGCAGTGGCGTCAGAGCTGGGGGTTAAGCAATGAGAGGCAAGCATCTGTAATACATTGTTCTTCAAATCATATACCAAGTGTAGCATCTTTCATCTGCGGAGGGGCTGGGAGAGCTGAGTGATTCAGCTGGGGCCAGCAAAGGCTCAGAGGGGCTCCTACAGTCTGCATGGCTACCTGGTGGGAGGGAGCCCGGCGCTTTCCACTCAGTGGCACCCTCCGACTTGGCAGGAGGCAGTGGGCACACGCTGAGACTTGGGAAGTTATCTCTGAGCACAAGAAAACGCTTTTATACTCTACGGGTGGGCAAACACGGGGGCAAGTTGCTCATGGAGGCTGTGGATCTCCATCCTGGGAGATACCTCCTGGCCGGGCATGGCCCTGCAGCCCGGTGCCACTGGCCCTGCCCAGGGTAGGATGGGGGGCTCCTGGGGTGCCCCCGCCTCAGCTGCGCTCTGCTGCAGCGATGCAGTCCCCGAGTGCCCGCTCCTGCCTGCCTGCCGAAGGCTAGCTGAACTCAATGGTGGTGTCCACCGCCCAGCACGGCTGCCTCGGCCGGCTGGCACGCATTGTCTGCTTCAGACTGGGAACTGCTTCAAGGTGGGGTGGCAGGGGAGAGGGTGAAAAGAGCCCTCCGTGGGGTTTTGTGCCCCCTGCTCCGGGTGCCTGCCTTCCTAGGAGTGTGGAGCGGAGGGGGGAGCAGACAGCATGTGCCAATTCCCAGTAACGCAGTAACGCTGCCATGCTTAACTGACTGAATTGCAGAGAGGCTGAAAAAATAAGAACTGGAGTATAACTGTCTTCAGCTGTGGCTTACAGTGCTTGCCTGTTTAGTCATTTCTAGAAACAGGAACCACTGCCTCTGCTCAGAAAGCTTCTCGTCTGCTTCAGTATCTGGTACAAAACCCCCTCCTTGGTTTTCAGGTTCCTCCTTGAACTTCCCCCTCAATTCCAGCCTAACTTTTCTCTCACGCATCTCTGAACAGCACGGCGTCCTGGCCCCAGGCAAGCTGCAGTGCAACTTGCTTCCATCTGCCTTCAGCTGGCGGAGCAGCTTCTTTTGTCTCCAGGATCCTGTCCTGTCCTCCCTGCCCCGTCCTACCTCTTTGTCTTCGATAGAAGGCAGTGATGCCAGCGGTTAGGGAGCGTACCTCCCTGTGGAAGCCTCTGCCGAACACCGAGCTGACATCGGTGTCGGTATGCACGTGGGAGCAGCAGTCCCTCCACGTCCGCATTGAGACACGCTGCTAACGCAGACTTCCTTCCCCACGGCCCTTTTGTCCCAGAGGTGTCTCTGAGAAAAGTTATCTGTACACCATTCCCGTAACCTGTAGAGCTTCCCGCATGCAGTCGCTGACTGCATCTTGCTGAGGTTTAGTCTTTCTTGGTCCTTCGTATACGACAGCTAAAAGTACCACGCCTATTTCCAGTGCCTGTGCTCAATTTACCTTGTGTCTGAGTAACCAGCTAAATGTGCTCATTTACGCTTTCCACATCAGTCTCTACCCGAGCTTTACTGTAGGTATTGCCTGAAATCTCACATTCGGTTTGCACCCATAGCTCTGTTGTTTTACAGTTGCAGGAGAGCCTGAACTGGGTGTAGCAGAATACTGCAGTAAGCATTAAATAATGCTGTTCAGTATGCAAAATTCTACATTTTTGGGGAATATGCCCTTAGGATAACATGATTTCCTCACTTTAAATATGTCCAAATAAATTTTTTTTTTAATTTTCTCAAAGTCACTTTTGGAATATTTTGTCCAAATGTAACCATTAATTTTTTTCCCATTTCAAGTGAATGGTTATGAACCCTTATTTTCCCCTATGTGGGCTAGCTCTGACATGAGACTTTTTTGGGATGCTGCCTGAACTATCAAGTTCTTTCTTTTCTCTGTTCTTTTCTCTGTTTTTTTAACTGTTCCTCATTAAAGTTTCATGGATTAATATTACTTGCTTTGAATCAGATTTTCTATGCAGAGGTTACAAAATCTAGTAAATGTTGTTAATCATTACTGTAGACTGTTTATTTTTTAAACTTATTTGCAGAACCTAAAGATGCATGAATTCTCTTTCCTCTTGAATATGCATCATAGTTCCTAAGTGATGCTGAAGAAATGCTTTCCGGTCCTTTGTTGCATTAACGACAAGCATGTGCACTTTTCATGACCAAAAAGCAGAAACTGCTGTCACGTGTTTATTGTGGGCCCTGGTCTTGTGTATTGTGCTCTGCTCTTTGCAGGCTGACTGCGGCGGTGGCTGTATGCGGGCCGGTCCTTTCTGTAGAAGAGGCCAGTGCTTCGACTGCCATTTCTGAAGCAGTGTAGCGTGAAGTGTAGTGCTAAAGTACGTCTACTTTAGGCTGCGGTTGCTTTTACACGAAGAGTTAGGAGGGAACTGACAACAGACATGGTGTCCCGTTGGGCAGCAGGTAAATGGCTGTTGTTGGTGGAAAAGAAGCTATGTGTTGCAATTACTTGGTGTTTTTTTTGGTAAAAAAAAAAAAAAAAAAGCACAATGCAATGGTGGGCAGAGTTGTGCTAATTAATGTTTTCTCAGTATGGCAGCCTTTAATTAGACAGGAGGAAAGGATTAACTCTGGAATGTTTCCTCTGCTTTCTAGAAGATGCTGCTGATGGTTGTTTCTGGTTGCACAAAACCTACTGACAGTGTAAGCTGTATTGTAACCCTATGGAGTAGCTTTCTTTGAACCTTCGTTCAGGATATGCCATGCCAGATGGAGCTTCCATGGGCAGTGCTCCCAGCTGGGTTAGGTGTAGGTGGTGGTCCCGAAGTTCTGAGCAGTGGGGTCCTGGCCTCTCCTCCGGCACCGCTGCCTGGTTAGCTTCCACCTGCACTCTTCCAACTCCTTCCTGATGCCGCCTTTTGCAGTTGCTCATCAGCTCCAGCTCCCTGCTCAGAGCAGCACCCGCTGCAGCTGGCTGAGCAGGACTATCTCTGGTCAGGCAAGGAGTATCTCCAAGGATGGAGACTCCACAACCTCTCTGGGAAACCCATTCCAGGGCTTGACCATCTGCACAGTAATTAAAAAAAAAAAACAAACCCCAAACCGAACTACCACCGCCACCAAAAACCCCGATGTTCAGATGGAGCCTCCTGTGCATCCATGTGTGCCCGCTGCCTTCGGTCCTGTCCCTGGGCACCACTGACGGGAGCCCACCTCCGTCATCTCTGCACCCTCCCTGCAGGTATTTGTACCCATTGACAGGATCCTCCTGAGCTGCCTCTCCTCCATGCTGAGCAGTCCCAGCTCTCTCGGCCCCCCCCGTACATCAGACGCTCCAGTACGTTAGTCGTCTTTGTAGCCCTGTGCTGGGCTCCAGTATGTCGCTGTCTCATACTGGGGAGCCCAGAGCTGGACGCAGCACTGCAGGTGTGGCCTCGCAGCGTGGAGCGGGGCGGAAGGATCGCCTCCCTCTGCCTGCTGGCCAGGTCTTGCCTGATGCAGCCAGGGAGGCTGTGGGCCGGCTTTGCTGCCGGGTTCGGCACCCCCCAGGCCTGGCGGTCCTGCTGCAGGGGGCTGTTCCTCCCCAGGGGCAGAACTTTGCAGGGCTCCTTGCTGAACGGCACGAGGTTCCTGCCGGTCTGTTTCTCCGGACTATCGAGGTCCCTGTGGGTGGGAGCACGACGCCCTGGGCTGCCAGCCAGCCTTCCCGGTTTGGTGTCGTTTGCAGACTTTGTCCCATTTCCGTCCCACTGGATTACAGTTCTCTTGCTGCTTGGAAGACACAGTTTTAATCTCTCACCAGGTCACATTTCTAGTCTTGCCTTCCAAGGGGAAGGCCAGAGGCAGGTTCACATTTGCATGTATTTCTCCAGAATAACTTCAACTTTTCTCTCTTTTAATCTGTTCACAAGCTTCTCTCCCAGCCTTTCTGTTCCTTTTCTGCTTGTGTTTTCATGGGCTCCGTTCTTGGCACAACGGGCAGCACAGAAATCTTTGTCAAATAATCACCCTTCAATTCCGTAGGCTGTTCCTTACTTATCCAGTGTTCTTTATTATCCTGAAGTCATAGTCTTTTAAATTTAAAATTTTATAAACACAATAGTTTGGGCAAAACCCAAAAACTGGT
>NW_009592791.1:0-21563 GCF_000690535.1 Cariama cristata
CGAGGCATTTCACAATCTGGTTCACTGACAAAAGTTCCAATTTATCCCTTTTTTTCATTTAGCTTGCTTGCAGTGTAAATATTTAGTGGATGCATTTAAAATAAACATACGTTGTTGCTTTTAGGATTCGGGTTGTGTTTTTGTTTTGGTTTTTTTTTAAAAAAATCCAATTTATCCCTTTTTTTCATTTAGCTTGCTTGCAGTGTAAATATTTAGTGGATGCATTTAAAATAAACATACGTTGTTGCTTTTAGGATTCGGGTTGTGTTTTTGTTTTGGTTTTTTTTTAAAAAAAAGAACCACATCAAAGAAGTGTTTAGTTACTGAGACTGACAGCCACTACAAAAAAAAACTCCCTTTTTATTTTAAAAAATCCATCTCTCTGGTTGAGCTCTTGCTGTCGGAACACCAACCCGCCCAGCATCATTTTTGTCGGTGCATACAGGAAAGCTGTAGGTGAAGCCACATTGTCTGGAGCCCCCTTTGCCTGACAAGGGCTTTAGAAAGGAAGGTCAGCCATCAGGTACCCGTTCCACAGGCAAGGAAGCTGAGATTCATGCAAAGCCTCTGGCAAAGGTGGAAATGAAACCTTCAGCTGTGATCCTGCATGAACTCCCGTCTGGATCTGCCCGCCAGGAGCTCCTTACAGGTGAGCAGTCTGGGACTAGACTGATAAAGACGTGCTTTCTTCGCGGTTGCTGTTACTGCTGGTGCCCAAAAATGCTGCCTCTTGCTGCTGCTGGTGCCAGCCCAGACCTCTCCCACCGCAGGATTTGATCGCAGCAGGGCTTGTCACCTGGCTGCTCCTACTGACATCTCGAGGAGGAGGAGGAGGAGGAGGCAAGAGGTAACTTTTATTAGAGGATTTCAGTGAGAGCCAAGCGCTCCCGCCTGCCTGGCCCCTAGTCTCGGGATGCTCAGAGGATGCCTGCACTGGCAGATGAAAGCAGGCCAGAGAACAACCCGTGCTGACCAGCCCATGGAGCAGGATGGCCATGTCCGCACTGTGGAGGACGTGATTCCCAGCCTCCTGTGGGCCCCTTTGTTCGCAAGGTATCTTCAGCGTTTTGCATTATTTTTTTTCCCCACCGAAAAATGCCTGAAATAGCAGGAGGGCTGTCTCACGGCGCGTTCGCATTCTGTTTACGACAGGAGGCTGAGGATACGTGTAAAATGTGTCAGGGAGTGGCATGCAGGGCAGGTGGAGGTGGTTGAGGGTGCAGTCAGCTGGGACGGCACTGGAGGACTGTGTACAGCAGAGGGAGCAAAGCCTGCTGCTGCCTCGTCCCTGCTTCATCTTGAGAGTGATCCCAACGCCAACCACCACCAACTCTTGGAAAGAAATGGAGCTGCCTCCAGCTGGACCACTGGGGAAGTCCAGGCCAGAGCTGGAGGGCAAGCAGCGCGGATGGCAGCAGGCACAGTATTTGAACTTGCTTCTTGCCTCTGTTTTATTTAGCCACGGTGACCCTCAGAGTTCAGCTTTAGGCACCAAGTCGATAACCTCACATTTTCCTGAAACATGTTTCTGGTCATTGTAATTCTGTGCTGGTCTCTTCTTTCATGATGGAGGACATTACCTGCTTTTCAAGGCTACTGATGTTTCTGATCTCAGCCTGCCTTCTTGCCCTTGATCAGAGCGGCAGCCATGGAGCCTTGTCTCAGAGGCATGGAGGAGACGTGGAGAAGTATTGGGGAAGAGCAGAGGACAAAACCAGAAGAGAGGAGCAGGCTGCTAAAGGAACCAGCTTCGCTTCTTGCCATTGAATTTTGCTGCAGCGTGGCTCCAGGTTAGCCACATCACCCTTGCTCTCCTGGGCTGTGAAATGGGGGCAGGGGTACCAGCCTCTGCTGTGTGAGGCTGCATTGATGGTTTCTTCTCCCTCTCAGTTTCACTCTGAGGCTATCCCATAGCCCTTGGGTCTGCATCAAAGCTAGCATGATGCAGGAGCTTAAAACGTAAACCAAGCTCACTCCTCACCCCTTTTTCCAGAAGAAAAGAGGAAGGGTTCAGTGGAAGGGTCTGCAGACCTCACTCAGTGCGGCCTGGGCATGGAAGTGGTGCCTCCTGGCCCTGGGGCTGGCGGGTGGAGCACAGAGGGGGACGCAGGAGCAGCCAAACCTGTGTGTGACATACTTACGCAAATGCTAAAGCTGCCTGGCTTCAAAGCACAGGTTATTCTGCCTTTTTTAGGGGCAAGGTGCTGAACTTGATGGACTACTTGGCTGGCCCGGGATGACAATTCCTGATTGCCTTTCAGGTTCAGTAACACCAAGGACATTACAGAGTCTCATCTGCTGATAATGCGTTCAAAGATAGGAAAATTAATGGGGATATTTTCACCAACTAGGACCATCCTGCTCTTACGTATTTTTAAATGTTGCTGCCAAATGAGGTCACAGCACATTTGGTAAACAAAAATGAGCCCCAGCAGGTCCTGACCTCGGCTGCTAAAACCCAGTGCATGGAGGAAGCTGGCGGTGTGAGGGCATGCAGCGGGAGCAGGGGTTCACCCTGCCGGGCACAACCTTCCTCTTCAGCCTCCCCGTGAGAGTCTCCCTCGGAGGGAACTTGGAGCATGTGATTGGAGCCAGAGGGTACAACCCCGTGCTGCGCTTTCTCACTGCTCTGCACAGACAGGGGTGCACTCCAGAGGTGGCCCAGCTCTGAGCCTACAACCTTCTTTCCATTCTCCCCAAAACTGAGCATCCATGCAAGGACACTACACCCTTGGTCATCTAAACCCCCGGGCCAGGGCCAATGCCATGGTGTGAATGTACCTGTTGGGAGTCAGGCGCCAGCAGCGTGTCCGCAGCATCCCCAGGGCAAGGCCAAGAGATTGTGGTCTGCTCTCCGTGTGCCTGAGACTGCAGGACATGTCAGTAAAATTTTGAATCCAGAGAGACTTTCCTACCCCAACAGACTACTTCTTCCCTTTGACCCCTTCTCTCGGGAAAGGATGGCAAGCCAGCGCTGCAGAAACACATATGAATGTATCATCTTGTGATTTTGCATTTCTCTATTTGCGTGCTTGGGTCTACCATAAACACACCTGTAGTCTGGGTGCAAGTACAGGGCATGCTCAGCCTTGTCATGAAGCGTTGTGTACCACCGAAGCAGCAGCATCCTCTGCTACGTCTGCCGTGGCTCCCGGGTGGTGATGGCAAACACTAAGCCAGGGAAAGGAGAGGTGGCCTTTTTACAGCGCTGGGCTGGCACTCAGCAGAGCTCGTTTCCATTTGTGCCCCGCATACACAAATCTTGGTGGTCTTGGGTATGTCGCTTCAGAAAGGCACATGGTGTTTGACTGGGGCGTCTCAGGGGGCTGCTGGTGACAACCTGAGCCTATACTCAGCTGCAGTGGGAGTAGCAGGAGTTACTGTTTCTTGCTGGAGATGGTGAGAGTTTGGGGTTCTTTTTCTTTTCTCTTGGGAATTAATACAGATTTTGGAGGTCAAGGTGCAAGAAGGAAGGCAGGTGAGTTTTAAAACGTAGTTGTTGGGCATCATTCCCATTTTAGAGGGCTTGCATGAATAGACACGAGGTGCCCTTTAGTCTCTCAGAGCCAGAAACATACAGGAGCATCACCTCCTCTTCTGTGCTGCCTCCGCCGGGCCCTGGCTGTGCCACGAGCGTGCCAGGGGCAATGCCAGAGGCGCCTGCTGCCGAGGTGCAATTTCCTCCTGTTTCTCCCAAAGAAAGCTGACGGGGTTTGTGGCTTCCAGCTTTCTCAGTTCATTCTCCATCCACTGCATATTCTTCTTGGGGAAGATTGAGCCTAAAAAATGTAGTAATAAAAGACTGTAAGGTACATTAAAAACAAACGAACGAACGAACAAACAAAAATCAGAAGAGAAAGACTGTAAGCACACAGGGTGAGCATGTCCCCTTCAGTGACAACCTTTAATACTTGTTTGCCTTTACGGAGGAGCTGGAAGGCAGCATGTTCCTAACAAGAATCAGGCCCCAATCTTTTGCATTAAGCAAAGTAAAATATTTTTTGTAAACACCAGGGGAAGGTTTCCCAGTGAAATACAGAGAGATGTTTTCTTTCTAAATGTAAATCAGTGCAGGAATGGACAGTTTAATTAAAAGCAAAATTATTAGGTAAGTGGTGAGGGAATCTACTTTATTTGCTGGGTACACTCACATATTTTTACTGGTGAGTCAATTGCAATTTTTAATTTCTTTCCTCCTAATACGATCAGCTCAGAGACTAGCCACTGTGATGTGGATATTTGGGGGAGGATTTTTCCATGGATAGCAGGAGCTCTGTGAGCAAGTTGGGGGTGCCCAGGCAGCCTGTTGTGGTACGTCCCTTCCCAGCCTTATATCTCCGCTAATCCTTAGCAAACACTCGATATCGGCTGCCTCTGTGGCATCACCTGGAGAAAATCCTGTCCCTTATGACAAGGATTTTGGGTCACTGCGAGTGACTGAAACACTTGGGTTTACTGCTGGCTGGGATGCTAAAGGAAAGGGGCTACAGTGTTAACTCACTTTATAGTCTGCTGCTGCTCTGTTGCTAGACTCAGCTCCCTTCAGTACCACCCATTGCTCCGCACACAGCTCTCCTTGCAGGTAGATGTTTTGCAAAAGCTCCTCTGCCCCTTCCCTCCAGCCCATGCCTCCTTCTTCAGCATGACAAACGATACAGACTGACTCCTCAGCTTGCCAGAAAACAGTCAGCGTACTGGACTGGGACCATGACTGCTTATTTTTTAATGTTCTGAGTAAAGGCCCTTATCTTTGAATGCATATGGAAAATATGCTGCATATTTGAGTGGGGTTGGGGACTGATGGCTCTGTCATAGCTAAAGTTCAAAATAAGACCACAAAAACCTACAGCAAAATTATCGTGTGCACTAGTGAGTGCAGATATTTTTACTCAGTCTGAACATCAGTGGCATCCTCAGTGCAGCTCGTGTGATGCAAATGCCTCTTTCAGGGGGTAACAATTGGATTTACGGTGCAGACATACAGAGGGATGAGACTTAATTCCGGCTATGAAATCAGAGGATGCTGATAAAGCCTCAGCGGCTTCAGTAGATGTACCCTGATATAGACAGGAGTGTGGCAATGAGAAACGGGACAGATGTTGGTAAAACGCTTTAGGTACCACAGGTGGAATAAAGGTGCGATGAAAGCACACAGTCTGATTAGTGCCCCAGGGAAGGCAGAGATCTGGGTCACCTCATCCATGCCTACTACCATATCTGATCACATTTCTGAACCTTGCTTCTCCATCAGGAGTATCGCTGAAATAAATGCCCTAAAAATGATGTGGCCTCTCCATTTGAGGGGTTAAACACAATTTCCTGTCATCGAGCTTTTGCAGTTCGCTCAGGTATTGTTGTCAGGGTCTTGGATCCTTTTCTTTTTATTATTAAAAAAGAAACTTTGAAATATATAAAAAAAGTGCTTATCAGATAATGAAATTCTAGCTGTGGTCAAGTCTTTCAAACAACCAGGGCTATGATTTAATTGGAAGTAATTATAGTCTTTTCTGAAGTATAATTTTTAGGGTATTTTTTCCCCTGACATTTGCAGTGTGGAAATTAAAAATAAAACGATGTCAGAATCACAAGATTTCAATCTGTCTTCAAACAATAATGTGGGCTAGTGTCAGAGGTTTGTCCTTGGCTGGAAGGAGGAAAAATTCACTGAAGAAAATCCTCCTGGTGAAAATCACCAACAGCACCTAGTCGTGCATTTTCTGTGCTCAGAAACTCCTGAGAGACTCCTGCTTCCCAGAGCTCACTAGAAACCCTCCTACCTCTGCTGCAGTGGGAAAGGGCACATCAGTACCTAGCTCCTGAGAGCACCGCATTTGTGATGCAGGCTTTGTTAATTATTCCACCAGTAAGGCTGTATTAAGAGACATGCTTAGAGCACGTTAAAAAAAACCCAAAACATTCTACACAACCACGATTAAATGTAGTCCTTATATCCTGCTGGAAACAACCCAGGGTGTAACAAAGTTATTTCCATATGTTTTTCCCCCCAATATTTTCCCAATTTTTAAAGAAGAAATTTTTCAAATGATCCTTTTCTAAATTTGCCCTGATTTCACTTTGTAATTCCTCAGGTTCCTTTGGTGAAACCACCAGTGCATCCCCTAAACCCCAGCTCACATGCTCTGTCTTACCCAAAGTGCCATTCCCAAGGGAGGGACAGTCGCAGTCTCCACCAGTTAAACTCAACCTTTTTGGTGGCCAGCGGCATCAGCAGGGCCCCGCGGGCAGAGCCTCAGCTGCTACCAGCCATTTCTCTGGGGATGCGTACGTGCATGCAAGGAATCATCTTGCGTTCCAAACCCTGCACTTCTGGATCTGAAATTTTTGATTTAACGCCCATTTTAAATCCATTCCTGAACACCAGTCAAAGGGAAAGGAGGAAACTATTTCAGATTAAAAGGGCAACACATATGAAGAAAAAGAGTCACATATGAGGCAGGCTGTGATTATAGCGCTGTATAAAGTGCTGTAGAGGATTGTGTGAGGGATGCTGTGTTGTGCAGAACACGTTGTCTTTTTGATGGGGCATTAGGTGAGGTTCCCTATCATTATAGACTCTATGGAGTTATTCACTGGCTGAGTTACAAGCCAAATTCCCACTGGGCAACACCTGCCTGGCCCACTCATGTACCCCACCTCGCCACTCAGCTTTATTTATCCCATTCTCCGCTCTCCATCCTGAAAAGGTCCATTGCGTGGCCTCACTGGCGCAGAACAGCTATGTTTGATCTCAGACATGGCTTCAGCAGCAAGGGAAGGGACTTCCCTCTACCCTTCAGCCTCTGAAACAGCCTTTTCAAAGAAAGGTATCAGGCAAGTGATGTTAATTATTTTATTATACCGGAACTTATGATAAGGGAAAAAAATTTATACAGACTGAGGTAAAATTTTGATCGGGTCTTATAAGACAAACTCAGCGACTTTAAGGTAATAAAACTTTCTGTGGAGCTTTGCCGAAGCTGATCTTCCGTACTTCAGGGATAAGTACGGATGTGCTGACAGGAACCTCGTGGCTTCCAACCCCTGCACAGTGGAGAACCTTGTGGGATTTTCTGGAGAGTGACTGCTTTTCCCAAGTTAAACATTTTTATCCCCCCTTCACAAATGACCAGAAGACTAGCAGTGTTTCAAAGACAAGCATGTGTGTTTACTTCCATGACTTTCATGCTGTCAACAGAAAATGCTTGAAATTGCAGGCAAAGTTTCCAAGAAAGCAGAGATGGTGGTGTTCTTTGCCTAGATTGAATTTCCCAGCACCTTCCAGCAGTCCTTCTCCTGCCTTTGCACCGCTGCCTCGCTCAGCCAGGAGCCTGGAGATCTGAGCCCATGACTCGACCACTGATCTGCTCAGGGACTTTGTGCATTTAGGTCCTGTGCCAAGGGGTACATTTGGTACATGCAGTGCCTACCGTGACACAGCCCTGAGCTTGGTGGGAGCCTCTTGGCCAGAGATGGGAAACCCTTGTAATATTTACACTTATTTGACTCTTTAATGGAGGTCATCTCCTTTTCCAGCCTAAATCTCTATGAAGGCCAAACCTGGCCATGACTTACATCACTGTTAATGCTGTACCAATATTAATAGCTAAGCTATTGGTGATGGGTTCACACAAGAGAGTTGTGCCTTGTTGGTTAGCCGCAGCCTGTGACTATGGCTTTAAAAATAGTGCTGATGAGGTCTTGCCTTGAGACCCTGCTGCCCACCAACTTCCATGCTGAGAGAGCCGAATAAATATTTACTACTTCTCAAAATAACACTCAGCCGCACGCATCCTTACCGCTGCAGAGTAGTTCATCTAATTGAAATAAGAATATAAGTAAACTGTTTGTCAAGGCAGTTTATTAGGAAAAGCATTGCTGTGTCAGGAGCTCCCTCACTGTGAGAGATGCTGTGTTGTCTTTCTTAATATTTAATGCCATTTTAATAATACTTCCCAGTTAGGGGTGCAGGCTGATGCTAAGTGTGCCAAAGCAGGGAGAAAGGAAAGCTCAGGGACTGAGGTCAGCTCAACTCCATTGAATTACCCACCTGGAGGCTGGGCAAAGAGCCATCCTGCTCTTCTTCCAAGGGATTCAGCCACTCCCGGGTCCTCCCCTCAGCAACTTTATCTCAGATTTGCGGATATTGCCTTTCCTCACTCAGAAGGACATTTTGAAAGTTTAGGGCCACATCCTAGAGGTGTTGGAGGTGAGAAACCCACATTTTTCCTTTGACACACCCGTTTCTCATTGCAATGCGCTCCAGTTGGGCTCATTAATCAGATAGTATCATAAACTACTGAATTTCTCTCAAGCTTGTGATTGCAGCTGCAGCTACAGCGCTTTTACCTGTCTTTGGCAACTCTTGTTTTGGAAACCTCTAAACCTCCGGGTTGAAGTCAGAGGTGTTTTAGACCAAGGAGTGGGGAGCTGCAGCTTCGGTATCAAAGGTCCCCGCTAGTAAAGCATCCGTTCGACACTGCCTCCGCGTTGCCCTCACAGACCTGCTGTGGCTGCAAAGCTGCACTCAGGCAGTGCCTCTGTCCCCGTGCCGTCCCCCAGGACTTCTCCTGGCCACGATGCCCAGCTTGGGCTCTTCCTTGTTGTGAAAGACTCCTGGCTGAAGGACCAGGGAGTCAGAACCTTTTGAAGCTGCTGCATAATAAGCTGCATTTTTTTTCCAAACATCACTAGACAGTTCAACAATAATTACGTGAACTTTATAATCAGCCAAACCAGTGTAGGCATCCACCTGGCCTACACGTAGCATTTGTGAGTAATTTTACATAAAGGGCAGGTGCTTTTGAACTTAGTGCACAGGACTTGTGCACAAACAGCTATAGGAGGAGGGCCCAATTATAAATAAACCATCCTTAGTTGTCACTTTGCTGTCTCTGACTTCCCACGCATTCAAATGGTGAGACTGATTCATTTAATCTTACTCTAAAGCAACAAGCCACAGAAGCAGTTTCCTGACAGTTGCTTAAAAAAGTGTAGCTGAGCTCTCTTAAATTGTTTTCTCTTGTATTATATTTAGACATTGTGATTAGAGTCTCTGCCACGATATGCTTTTACTTTAAGGCAGAAGTTCAAGCCGCTCTCCGAGAGCAAACAGAGATGCTCCCAGGAACCGAAGGGGCACGAGTGCTGGGGTTTGGCATTTAGGAACAGAGATCTTCAGCGCCATGTGCGCTGCCAGCTCCCCCGGCGCAGCCAGACTTATGAAACCTGAGTTTTCAAATAAGTGCAACATTATGGACCATAATGAGACTACTGGGAAGGGTGGAGGCAGCAAAAGACTTAGGAGCTGTTTCCATGCGTTTTAGCAGTATCAGCTGAGCAATTCTTAGTGTCTTCCCTTCTCCCCTCCTTCCCTCTTCCCCTCTCAAACCTGGCTTTTCTTGACAAAGGCTTGGATGCAAAATCTGGACACTCCTGTCATATGAACAAGTAGATTATAATGACTACACTTCATGCATTTTACTCTGATTAAAGTCAGTAGAGGTTTCAACACGGATACAAACTCAGTGCGCAGCTCTGCCCTTGAGAATTGCATACCAAAGAGAATACCTGAAAGCTCTTGTTTTGCCAAATATGCTGTTTAATATTTTGTAATGCTCAGGTAAATACAGTTGGTGAACGTGGACTCTTCCGCATTTCTACATTGTTATGGAGGTTATTGGAGTTACGCTGAAGGAGGTTTCCTTGTTATGTGACTTGCTTTGCCAGAGCACTTGTCAGGTACTGAACCGCAGGTTCCAGTCCTGCTGACCACCGGCTGGGACGAGAAGACTCCCAAACTCCAGCAGACTCTCAGCCACTGGTCTGGCTGCAGGAGCTCTACAGCAGGGTAGCAAACATGACAAAAATCTGGCAGGCAGGACAAGGTGAAGGACCCTCTGGGCTCTAAGGTGCATGGGGAGATGGGGAGGGCTCTGTGTAGAGGGGGAACGGTAGGGAGCAGATGCCATACCGCCGATGCCTTTTGTTAACCTGGAAAAAATACTGCTGTGGAATTTAACACACTGAATTGAAAGGTGAGTTTCTCCCATGTGCCAAATGCTGGGTTTTTAGGTTGATGTAGGATGCCTGTCTTCCTCCTCTAGCTGGTCTACAGAGATCTGTAGATCTGTTATTGCTTCCAGATACCCTCACAGGAACTTGTGCTTTTAGTTTAACATGTAGAAAACTTGAGGTCCTACGTCCAGGTCTTAATATTGGTCCAAATATGATTGGATTACCATTCTTTTAAGATCTGCTGTATTCCTTTTATCTAAGATAAAAATGTCATGCTAGAAGCTTTCCACCATCCCCATGTCTCTAGAGAGAGTCTTGGAGACTTGAAGGTGACTTTTCTGTGAAATGGTCTCAATATAATTCCAAAAATACTTCATAATTTGGAGCCTGCTCCTCAACCTCCAGCAGAGATCAAAGAGATCCCAGAAAAAAATTAAGCACCATGCATTCCTAGGAGCTGAGCCTTTGGCTGTAATGAATCAATCAACTAACCTTTTATCAGCCAGATATGAATTGACTTGGGGCACTTCGGAGCCTAAGGCTAGTATAAGGCTGCTGGTTTAGGCTTTATTTCCATTAAAAAATTTGACTCCAGAGGAAGACCTTTGTTTTCAAATGGTGTTTTTTCCATGTTCCTGTTATTTACACTTTCAAGCTTGCTTGGCCAGTTGGGTATGAAAAGCTTGTTCTTGCTTCCTAGCAGCAAGATTATCTGTTGATGGTATTTATGGGGTGCTAATTACTATCTGTCATTGGTATTTATGAGGTTCCAATTGCTACAGTACCTAGGCACCAGGTACAATATTGAGATAAGCATAAATGTTATTGGATGTGGACTCTGTTCTTCCCATCCTAGAGCTTGGCTCCTTTGATTTGAATACTTTTCTTTGTCCTCTCCCTCCTGTTTCTTTTCATATTTGTGAGGCATCTGAGAAAAGGTGAGGTTTCTGCTCCGCTATGAAACAGCCCTGGCTTGTAAGCTCAGCCGGGGGGCACCCGGTGCCCATGGCTCCATCTCGGAGCATATTGTGCTTCTGGCTGTCATGCTGGCGGGTGACTCAAGGCACTGGTGGTGTGACTGGTGGCACTGGGAACAGAGCCTGGGTCTGCTTTGCCTGTAGCCTGTGCACCGGCTGCTGCTGAATTGTTTTCCACAGGATGTTTTCCAAAACCAAGCAAACAGCAGCAACTGGGAGACCTGAAATCAAACCAGGTGGTGTTTCCCAGCCTGTGCACAGTCACAGAAGGAGTCCCGGTCAGAGAGTACTGAAAACTTTGAACTCTTTGGACCAGGAGCTGCCTAGCAGTGAGCAGAGAGCTGCTGAAGCCTGCTGGCGTTAATGTGAAGAATTTCTTCTGGCTACTGGTACTAAAGAGACAGTTTGCTGCTCAGACAAACAAGGCTCTGACCAACTTGACCACCAGCTGTGGCCAGAGACTGAGAAAAACACATGCCTGGGACTCCCTTTCTACCACTACAGAGGAATTAAAATGATCCCACAAGAAAGTGGAGATGAGATGAAAAAAAATGCAGGTCAGAGTAGCAGCTGGTTCCTAAGTGGGACAGGCATAAACTTCTTTAATGTGCATGTAGAAAGGGACATATGTTGTTTCTATTATTACCTGATTATGGGAGAGTACAGGAAAATCTGCTCACAACCTCAAGGAAGAGGTATTCGAAACATATTTTTAAAACACCTGAAATTAAAAAAAAAAAAAGTAGGAAGGAAATTGAAATGAAGTATCTGTGAAGACTCTTGTCCCTGCTTTTTGTTCAGCTCTGGTAGTTCTAATTGATGTCCAAGGAGGAAGCTGGAAATTACTTCAAAAAGCAGAAGAAAAGGATTGTACCCTTGGTAAGCCCTGCCTGTGGGACAGCAACCCTGGGACATGCTGAAAATGCCTAAATAAGGAAGGTGCCACAAACCAAAATTTATCTCCTGCTTACCCTTACAGCTATTTCCTTACCCTCAAATTTTCTGGAATGAAAAGCTGTAAGGATCAGTAATTACACTAAGACTTGTCCTTTATGTATCATCACTCAAGACTTTCAGCCCATTACACAAATAGCAGTGACGTGCTTGGCAGGAGCCCTTTGAAGCAGGTAGTGCCATTGCTGCCAGCTTGGTTTCCTCAGCAGAAGAGTGGCAGCAGAGGGAGGTGAAGGGATGGAGCCTGCGATGCTGGGATACCCTCTCCTTCCTCGCTCTCATGAGTTGCTCGTGCTCCTCTTGCTTTGTCCCCCCATGGGTTTCTAGCCTCGCAACCCATTGGAGGTCAGGCTCTGTTGGGATGAGCGTGCATTGCCAAATGCTGTGGTGCACCAGGCAGACAGCGAGCGGGCACCCAGCGCCCAGCACCCAGGGCCAAGCAAGCCAGTGATCCTACCCCTTGATGGCTGAGGGCTGCTCCATGATGCCTGTAGGTTTGCAGAGAACAAGCAGGGCTGCAGTCAGGTTACGCTGACTCCCAAGGACCAGGCAGCAGCTTCCCAGGGAAAGTACATGTCTGTGTAAATAAAGAGGGAAATAATTATAAATGACTAATTAACTTAGCAGAAGTAAAAATGGAAAGCAGAAGCAGGACTGAAAGACAGAAGGAAAAGAAAAGAACTTGGGCTTTTTGGTAGATGCAGAGGTTTGCATTTTGTGTCTAAAGAAGTAGAGGAAGAAATTGAAATACATATTTAGGGAAAAAAAATCAAATGGGAAATGCGAAAAGCACCATGAGCTTTGTGAGGAAGCCATGGAAGAGACAGAGCTTTAAATGCACAAATATCAACTTTTGTTCCTTCAAGAGTAAAAAAACAAATAATTGATTTAGGACAGAGTGAAAGTAAACTTTTGGGAAAGCACCCAAGGACAGTGCTGGAAATTGCTTACCCTGTTGTTTTTGCTCCAGTCATTGGGCAGTATAAGTGAGGTAGTTATTAGAAGTGTTATTTATTCCAAGAAACATTGCATTCCTTTCTTCCCACCACTACCTTGCTTATAGTCAGGTGTATTTATTGAAACGTGCTCAGAGCCCTGAGCTGCACTACCACCAGTCTCCCAGCACCATCTGCTCAGCCGGCCAGCAGAAGGATGAAAGACCCCTACCCAGTGAGATACCCTTCTTCCCCATAGAATCAGAATAGTTGGGGTTGGAAGGGACCTTTAACGGTCACCTAGTGCAACCCCCCTGCGATGAGCAGGGACATCTTCACCTAGATCAGGTTGCTCAGAGCCCCGTCCAACGTGACCTTGAATGTTTCCAGGGATGGGGCATCTACCACCTCTCTGGGCAACCTGTTCCAGTGTTTCACCACCCTCATCGCAAAAAAATTTCTTCCTTATATCTAGTCTGAATTTACCCTCTTTTAGTTTAAAACCACTACCCCTTGTCCTATTGCTACAGGCCCTACTAAAGAGTTTGTCCCCATTTTTCTTACAAGCCCCCTTTAAGTACTGAAAGGCCTCAAAAAGGTCTCCCTGGAGCCTTCTCTTCTCCAGGCTGAACAACCCCAACTCTCTCAGTCTGTCTTCATAGGAGAGGTGCTCCAGCCCTCAGATCATCTTCATGGCCTCCTCTGGACTCGCTCCAACAGGTCCATGTCCTTCTTGTGTTGGGGGCCCCAGATCTGAAGGCAGTACTGCAGGGGGTCTCACCAGAGCGGAGCAGAGGGGGAGAATCCCTCCCTCGACCTGCTGGCCACGCTGCTTGTAATGCAGCCCAGGATATGGTTGGCTTTCTGGGCTGTGAGTGCACAGTGCCATCTCTTAATTCGTCTTATTAAGGAAAAACTGGAAATAAGGGTAGGACTTATGGCACATCCTGAAAGCCAACAACTGGCAATGACAAATCTGGCATGGACTCAGATACAGAAAATGGTTCCTAGTCCCTTCCTAGAAGGACATCCTACCCCGTTAAACAGCAAAGCTGGTGGCAGGTGAAATTGAGGCAAGGAAGTAAGTAGAAAATGGCTTGTCAGGGAAGCAGGATCTTGTTTACAGAGCTCCTGAACTAAAAACCCAGCCTTTAACTTTCTTCCAAAAGGCTGAATGGAAAACAAGTCTAAATATACTTTCTTTGCTCAACATCACAAGGTACCTTCTGTACTCTGCTCTCTCATGTTTCTGGATGAAAGAATATTCAGCAGGCAATTTATCACCAAATTAAAGTCACCACTATCAAAATCGTTCTGGATCCAAAAGAGAGAAATAAATTTGATCTTACTTGTAGAAATGTATTTTGGGCAATGATAAAGAGCCTGGACCAGCTGCTTCTCGCTTAGCTCTTATGTGGGCAACACCTGCATGGATTTCAGTCATGGACCAGCCGAGTGAGGGCTGGCCTGGGGAATTGCAGTGCCATGAGCTGAGCTAGAGACAGAGGGGCTGGTGCTTGGGGACCACATTATGCTCCTCTGCCTGGGATGCTCCAGAGTCCCCAGAGACACAGCAGCCAGGCTTTTGCTGCCTTTTTTCCAGCCTGGTTAGGAGATAATGGGAGTGACACTGTAGGGAGAAGATTCAGGCAATGTGATTTAAAAAAAGGAAATAAAGCAAAAATCCCTCTATGATTTTGTGGCTCTTTGAGCATGCTGGGTGGTGGGGCTGGAAGTACAGGAACACAGCACACAGACAGACTTTATTAGTTTAATAGACTAGGACGACTGGCATATTTTGACACTCCATCACTGTAACTAGCCTTTAGCGAGACAGGGACTTTGACCAGTGCGATTTCTAAGGAGGATTTCTGTGTCCTTATGCTCGCCCTGCCTACCAGGCGTGTGGAGTCTGTGCTGTTTTACCCTCCTTCCCCTCGTTTATATTCCCCATTCTCACACAACCCATAGGCAACACTGAACAGCATTACTCCCCTCCCCCAAACTTTCCCTCTTTCAATTGGTGTCACCACAAAGGAATAGATTATTACTGACACTGATCCCAATTTAATCCTTCCAATAATCTGATTTTTTCAAGCCTATTTATATCCTGAAATGACAGTGGGGTTTAAAGTGATACAAATACCTGAGCCTAAGCACTGGTACTATCCACACCAGCCTACTCCAGTTTTGACCCTCCAGAATAAAGTGTAACCCCAAAGATTGTGTGTCAAACCCCTTCTCAAGTGTTGGTAGTGCTAGACTGGTCCTTGGTCCCTCTTTTTGATAAGCAATAATTTTCATGTTACAGGTTTACTCTGCGTTACACTGGTAACAAGCTGAGGTCCCAAAATAAATTTTAAAGCTCACACAAATGTAGAATTTCTTTTCCCTTTGTGGATTTTTAATAACCTTCTAGTGTCTGGAAATGATCAAGAAGTAAAGCTTTCATAGCAGCGTAAGAAGTATAAACCCATTCTAGTTTGTTATTTCATCCAGCAACTTGAGAACTTTTTTTATTTTCCTGGGCTTTAAGGTGATCAGCCAATGTTTTCTCCCATCCCCAATCTCCTTAAGAAGCTTATTAATGTTTTACATTCAAAATAAAGACAAACCAATCTGAAAACAAAGCCATCCTTAGGACTGCATATTCTAAATGTGCTTGCTGGACTATTTCCACTATTTGTAACAAATTCATTTTAATATTGCTCCTGCTTCTTGCTAGATCTGCAGAACTTCAGTTCACACGTAGCCAAGGAGTAGTTCAACCAGCAGTCAGCAGGTTTTTGTTCTTTTTTTTTTCCCCCCACTTTTATTATTCAATGCAGTGACTTGTTTATATAACCGAATCCTTTTGTTTCTCCAGAAGGACTTGGATATTCCACTGAGCGACAACATCCGTGGTAGGTGATGGTCTGGTTTTTCCAAAGCAAAGACCTCAGTTTTCATCAGAATTTACATTCCAGTAATAAATATTTAAAGGAATTATAACGGAACTGAAGCAAAGAATGTCCCTCTGAAACACACACACATGCGTGCGCGCGCGCGCACACACACACACATGCACACTCACAGTCAATTAGTCTGGGGTTGCTCTGTTCAAACCCTGAAATATTTTGCTTTTTCCACTAGAAAACTTGGCCACTTTGGATTTTTAATACCCCATAAAAAGCTTATAAAATACTATTCCTTACAGTCTATGTAGCAGATCACTCAAACATCTATGTCAAAGGCATTTTCTGCAGCAAGATCTCTTTCTGCCCCTAAAAAAGTGTAAGACAGAATACAAATCATGCTGATTTCTTGCTGTCCTTTCTCAGGTATGAGCTTTAGGATTTTCAATCATCTCTATTTTTTCTACAACAGGCTGAAATAAATGACACCAGTATGGCAGTTTTAGAACATATGGGGGTTGCACAACTACCTTTTGGCTTCAAATGTGTGGCCTATTATTAAGCAAATAAGATACTAACGTACTTTTCAATTTACAAAGCCTGTATTTGCCCCTGTGGGCATAACACCAGGTGATGTCTTAATGATGGTGAAGATCATATACATGACGTAAACAAAAAGGCTGCTTTTTAAAAATAAAAAAAAGAAAATATTCCCATTCCTTTGAGGAAGAAGAATTAACTAATTCCAAAAAGCAGAATAATGAAAACCAACAGGGAAAAGAGGGAAGAATGCGGCATAAACATTGGAGTTACCTGCAAATGTCTCCCTCTGCAAACAAGACAGTATTTATTCTGTACAGTTTGTTGTATCCTGCACAGCACTTCACATTACTCGTAGGAGAAACTGTCTGTCTTTACATTTGCCTGGAACCATGCCCACCTTAGCAGCACTACATCTTTATTATCCACAGGCAGGGTATAATACCCACCAAGTGCTGCCCACTGAGGAGGTACCAGAGCCTGCTGTCCCTTCTCATGCCCTGGACCGCCTTATTTCAGGAGCAGCTTCACCATGAGGAGGCCTGCTACCTGCAGAGGAGTTACCTGTGCAGAACTGACCCCCTGAGACAGCACAGCGTGCTGGGGTCTGACGTGTCCCTCTTCAAATTGGCAGATGAAAATGTGATGGTCAGTACTCTCCTTGACTTCACCTGCTGTGTTATCTGCATCCGCAGTGATCGTGTGATGGGAACAACAGACTGATGGGTGCTTATCAAGGGAAAGCTATTATTTCTGACTTTCAAAGCTTGAAACATATAGGATGGGTGGGAGCTGCAGAAGGACCTGTGCCTCACAATCTAACCAAAACAGCAGGTGAAAGGAATGAAGAAGTAGGTGTTGGGGGAATTGGTTTTGGAGAGCGGCCCTAAGGTAAGAAGGTGGGAGAGGGAGGGCTACACATTCTTTTTCCACTCATTCCTGTGTCCAGGGCTAAGCAAGAAAATAGTACTTCATCTCCATTTCCACCCCATCTTTGATTTTTCACCTTGGGAATCTGATCATTCTTAGCTCAGTAGGTTTAATTTGTTGACCTGACATGAACATATCCATCTTTCATGTTGATCCTGGCTTAAACTCAGCAGAAACAGAAACAAGAGTGGAAAATGACCTAGCTGGCCACTACAGACAACAACATTGAACCAGTTTAAGAGAAATGGAAGGTGAGCACAGGTATGTGGAAGGTCTCCATCTGCCCAAGGTTGTCCACAGCCAAACAGCAAAAAGGCGGGTGTCTGTGGACATGTGAGCACGGACATGTACACACCAGTGGAGAAGCAGGGATAAATGCTTTTACATTCATCAGCTTTTACATTCATCAGCCCTCATCACTGTGTTCAGCTTTCTGCAGGCACCAGTCCGAGGAGGCAGCCCTGGGAAAAGAGAGAGCTTTGGGATGGATGCTTCGGCCAGGAGAGGGAAGGAGAAAGACCTCCTGCAAGGGAGGTGAGACCCCCCCAAGGCAGGGGCAATGCAGGAGAAGCTCCTCCTGGGAGAGGGGCAGGAAGATGGAGGCAGGAGGCCCTCCTGCTCCTCCAGCTCACTCTTCCCATGCCAGCCCTGCTCCATCTGCTGGCAAGAACAATGTGGAGCCTCTGATGTTTGGCCGCCGGGATCCAGCCCTTCCTGCATCTTCCCCAACCCAGATTCCTTCCTGCCACAACGACTAAGGGTGGGAAGAGCAGAGCCTTCCCCAGGGACAGGAAGGAGAACAACTCTTTCTCTGGGGTCACAGGACAAGGAACTGCTCTCCCATGAGCTTCCCTCTACTTTTGCTTCTAACATGTCATCAGAGTTACAAAGGAGCAAATTAAGTATTGTCCACACTGCATATTCGCCATCTGATCTACTGGTTGGGAACTTGATTTCGCTGCTCACCTGTGGTCGGTGAAGCCCCAGTGGAAATACCCTGCAAATCCCCCAAGGCTGTGTGGCAGAGTGGGATGCTGCTGGGGACGGGGTGGGACGGCAGCATCAGCTCTGTCTTAGCAAGTGCCCAGGAAACAAAGGTGCAGCTGTGAAAGGTATGCAGGGCAAACAGGAGCACTTAGGCTCTCTGGTTTGCTGCTCAGCACTTTGCGAGGTTATTGTTTTGACTTTACCTCCGTTTTTCCCCTGTCTAGTAGGTCTTTAAGAGAACGTGCTGAGGAAAGCTCTGGTCTTTTCAAAATATGGAAGCAGCACGGAAAGTTTTTGCCACTTATGAGGCTGAATGGCATTGCAAACTTGACTCACTCTTCTCTGTGCGAGGAGATGCAGGCTGGTTTAAGAAATCTCCCCTGTGAAAGGCAGTGGGATTTTTTCAGCTGTGGCACCATTGGCATGAAATGTTTTTTCCTCTTGTCCTGCCTTTTGCTATTGGGATATCATCTGCACCTGGATCTTGCTTCTCTTTTCCACATGGGAAAAGAATCGTGTTCGTCCTCCTGTGGTCCTCACAGATGGCATCTGTTTCAGCTCCACATTAGAACCGGTCAGGTGAATGGAGTGGGCTGAGGTTCCCCACGTCAGCCAGCCCTTCGGGGAGCGAAGAGGGGCAGCCAGTGTCAGATCGATGTTTACAGAAAGTTTAGTCTCCAGTGGATTTCCCTACTCCAATGAAACAATAGGAGGGTCTGGTGCTATATTATCCATGCTTCCTCTTCATTCTGATTTTATCTGTGAATTCTTGCAAATAATAGATGACTGAGACCATTATTGTTCTGGGAAATAGGAAGATGAAAACATTAGACAGACCTTAGCAATTTCAATGGACTTATTCATGGTGTATTTAGTTACGCAAGTCTTTGCAGAGTCAGGAACTAACAAAATACCTGTTGGAATAAGTAATAATCCTGTGTGTTCACAAAAGCAGTTCTCTTACGGCTCATTTTTAATAAGAGATACTGCCTCAGTCAAACAAATGCTACCGAGTTCAGAACAAAAAAAGAAAACAAACATAGCTCTACTCTTAATGCCACAAGATCTTGGGAAACAATCCATTCCAGCTCTTCTATGTCTCTGCTTCAGTACAGGCATTCTTGATGTAAATTTCATGCTGGTGACTAATAGATCTTCTATCAATTGGACTTGAACTAAAGTCAAAAGAACACCCTCTTTCTTTTTTTTTTTTTTTTTTTTTTTTCTTTTCTAAACCTGCATTGAAAAAGATTATTCAGAAATCTTGGAATGAAAAGTGCTAGGTCAAAACTCACGTTTTTCTAGCAAGTCTGTGAAAACTTTTCAGAAGTCACATACTGTAGAATCTCAATTATCCTGGAAGGCTTATCCGGGTTATGGCTTAAGTATGCTATTCATGTGCTGCCAGCTTGTTCTAGAAATACAAGATGAGCTGTCATCCCTTGCAAAGCAGCTAAACCCGTCCCTGGGCCAGACTGGGTCCAGAGGCCGTTCAGTGGTTTGACTGGAGCGAAGAAGCCCTGCAGCCGCCCCTGGCCCCGTGCAGATCTGGGCTGTGTCTCAGAGCTACGAGCCACGGAGCAGCGTGGGTCCTCTGCAGTTTTGACAGGACTCTGCATCTGCCTCTGCATCACGTCCCAAGCTCTGGGAAGTCTTCTTCATTTGGGAACATCGCCATACGACTGCACAGAGCTGGCTGGGGCGTGGTGCTGTGTAGAAGCTAAGAAGTCTTCATGGGTACCACCTGTCTGTGCTCTAGAACATCCTGTGTCACTCATGTATTATTATTTTCTGTTATCTAAGACCTTTCTTTCTCCTTCTCTTCACCTCAGGTAAAGGGGAACTGTTTGTATATCCATGGGCTTAATACCTGCTGGTCTCCGAAGAGCTTCTCTGGCTCGTTGTACTAGAACATTGTTCACATTTTTGATGCATATGCAATTAATAAAATTTGGGCAAAACTTTAAAGCTTTGACTATACTCTGGACAGATTATGAATTTTATGTTCTCCCTGAAGTATCGTTAAAACTCGCTACCCATAAGGACTAATTACTAAGAGGAGATTTTACTGTGAAAGGAGAGTTTTCTCTCCTCTGCACAGCCTTCCTCTCTCTGTTAGAAAAACAAACATTCCCAGTAAGGCAAATAGGGCCATGCTCCCAAAGTTTTTTTTGTGGGCCTCATGGCATTTAGTGTTCCTATTGATCTCCCAAATTCAGGACAGCAGTGATTGTATGAGAAACTTCACCTCTAGTTTTCAAAAGAAATGCCTAGCTTTTGGGAAGAGATGCCTAAAGGCTCAAACACAAGGTGAAAACAGAACACGCAGTTCAGGCTCACCTTGCACAAGTCCATCAGTTCAGGCGAAGGTAGCTTGTGAACTGAAAGCCCAAATGGTGCAAACTAGTTCAGAATAAAGCAGTATTAGTGTGAAATACATGTCCAGCACAGGGGAGGGGAGTTATGCAAGTGAAGCTACTCTGCTGCAACTCCCAATGTGGATAAGCCCTTAATTGCTTCTAAAATCTCACCATTACTAAGCCATGCTTATAATTTCTAGAGGCCTTGAGTTTCTGGAACAACTGGAGTATGAGATTCAATTGCATTCACTTCAGTGGAGGATACAGTTAAGTATAGGCACGTTTGTAGGCTTGAGGCCAGACATTAACTAATTGGTGTATGGGAAGATTTAAGTTTTTCCCATCTGATTTTGCGAAGTTATTTGGCAGTACTTGCTCAGGAGCCTTTTTTCACTTTCCCCCCCCCTCACTTCCCAGCAAACCAAACCCCCACCAGAATCAGAAAGAGCATTGCAAGTACACTAACTTCCCATTTTCCCCCTACTGTAGACAAAAATATTTGCTGAGTTTTGCTTTTTTATACAGACATGCATATATATAGTTTTTTAAAAAAAATATTTCATAGGTTTCAGAGTGTTTGTTTCCTTTGCAGCCATGCAAAGTCTCCCTTCCCAGCAAGGGCTCGTCAGCAGGAGCGGCGGGGGGAGAGGTGGTGGTGCTTCCCGGAGGAACTACAACCCCCAGAGTGCGTGGCGAGGGACAGCCGGGGGGAAGAAGGGCCGGGAGGCGCGGGGCCTTCTGGGAGTTGTAGTCCCGCGGCCCTCGCCTGGCTGCGGGGCTGAGGGCAGCTCTCCAAGCACCTGGGCGGCAGCGTGCACTCCGTTCCCCTCCACTCCCCTCGGGCTTTGCAGTGCAGCTGCCCTGCTGGCAGCCCGACCAGGAACCGATGGAGGAGGCAGGGGAGAAATCTAGAGGTAAGGATCTCCTAGTATTTGCTGTGGAGTTGGTGGAGGAGGAGGAGGGGGGGGGGGG
>NW_009592791.1:21779-30577 GCF_000690535.1 Cariama cristata
CTGTTGGCTCCTTTAAGTAAAGGTTAGTGGGAATAAATAATCGTTCAATCCTAGAAGAAGGTGGGGGAGGGAATTCTACTTTCTATTGGGACTGCAAATCTTTCTCTAGTGAGTAAGGGTCTTATAACATCCAGCTTCTTGCTGAATTTAGGTTGCTTTTTAAAGTATTTTTTACTTTTTTTCCTTGTAAGTTGACTTTGTAGGTCTTAGTAGAGAGAAATAGCCAAATACAAATTTTGCATAAGTGGCTGCAACAGCTTTAGCTTGCGAACGTCTCCTTGTTCCAATGTTTCTGCTGTTTGCTGAACTGGAGGCGACGTAAAGTCTCAGGCTGTGCAGATCACTACAGTGAAAATCCTTGGAAATGCTTCAGTTTCATCCTGCTGCTTAACAGAACAGAGCAGCAGTCAGGATAGCATAGGCGGGAGAAATGGCTTTGTGTGCTTCATGGGTCAGGTAAAATGCTCCTGAACATTTTGGCTGTGATCCTCTGACAAGTAGGTGCCTGGGAAACTATTCCAGCCTTGCTGTTGGTCCTTACACCTCAGTGTAAATTTGCCAGAGAGTTTTGGGAAATACTTTGCACAAGGATGCTCTGCAGGCCTTCCAGGGCTGAATGTACATCAGGTGGTGATCCCCAATGCATAGGGACTGGGTTCGATCACACAGTTACACGCTGATGGTCCTTTCCTACAAATAGCTTACTAATTGTGCTGAAGACTGCGGATTTGCTGTGTGCACTGCTTATGGCCGGTGACACTGGTTCTCAGCTACTGCTTCGGGGGTGGGACAGCCAGCAATGGGCACGCTGAAGACTGTGGGAGCAGAGTGGGAGTTTTTAGCTAAGGCTACTGATGCAAGACCCCATTTATATGGAAAAGGTGGAAGCAAAGACAGGAGTCAGTCCTAGTAAAGGTCTCATCCAAGAGAAGATGCAAAAGGCAGTTCTCAGTTCTGCTGGGAATTGCATTGCCCTTTTAATGGTAATAAAGTAGCTTTGCTGTTAATCTCCATAGACGCTGCCAAATGCTGAACAGGTCTGGACAATGAGGCAATTCCCTTCCTGCTTGGAGACTTGGCACCTCTGGGTCAACGTGGAGGTATGGCTTTTGGGTGTGTTGCGTTTGTGCACCGTGGGCACCAGGGCTGCTGTCGTATGGAAAGGCGGAGAGCAGAAAGCTAACAAGGGGGTGTCCTTCATGAATCAAGCATGCAGAAATGTTAAACGCAGTGCCCTTGAATGGTTACCCACAAGGAGGGGATATACATCTAAAATGAGGATACTATAGCTAATGTTAAAGGCGTTAGTAAGAAGTGCTAAACTTTCTGCCAACTGATCCATTACCTTAAAAAACCCGGTAGCTGTGATGGGGAGGGCTCGTGGGCTGCATGTGCGTGAAGTTTTTCATATACCTCATGGACTTCTGGCATGTCTGATGTTCTTGCTGTTTACAGTGTTAGTGACACTGCTAATATGTATGTAATAGAAAATGATTTATAAAAAACAGGGACTATATCTGCATGGATATTTCGCTGTATGCTGACACCATGTATGCCAACTTAACCGAGGCGCTGAGAGCCGCTTGCAGGACTGGCAGCTCTGTCTCCAGAGCAGCGGCATGGCCAGGGATGCCACCGAAACACGGGAGCAGGACAGATGCCCGAGGAGGAAGATGGTGGTGGTGGGACCTCCTGTTGCACTGAGCCCTGTGCTGGCAGCAGCAGTGGTGGGTGCCTCTCCCCGCTCCCTCCTGGAGCTGAGGGCTGTGCCAGCAAAATGGATGAGCCTCCCTACTCCACCTTTCCCCATCTCCCAGTCAGGCTGCAGTACCTAAAACAGACATGGATTTTCCTGTTTACCCAACATCAGCATACCGCCCAAAAAGCAGTTCTGTTGGTTTTGTTTTCCTTTCCTCATACGTATCAGAAGTCAAAGAGCATGATGTGGCTAATGGGATTATATTGACCCACCTCTGCAGTTGCTATTAATATCTGAAGAAATACTCAAATGCCACATCCCCAGTGACAGTGCAGTTGCCTGCCCATCTTTCTCTTGCCAAACAGATTGGGGTCTTTTTACGTTAGCAAGTCCAATAATTGCTACTCAAATTTTACTCCTTGGTAGTGTTAAGAAGCTAGGATTATATAGAGAGAAGAATATATAGAGAATATATAGACACTATCCATTTTTGCAATGGTTAGCACGTAATTTTGCAATGCCATTTGAATGTATCCAAATAGCCAATTAGTTTTTTTTTTTTAAAGAAAGGAGGCTGAAAGGGTTTGGGGAGGGGGTCATGTCTTTTTCTTGCTGACTGTAGAAACATAACCCACTCTTTTTTAAAAAGCGCATTCAGAATCCAGCCTCAGTGCACAGGCTACTAAATTTCAATTGCTGTTTTTATGTCATTATTGCAATTGCAGTAACTCTGTAAAAGACAAGACAAAAGGTTGCTCTTTCGCCTTTGAGCTCTTTCCATCCTCTACTTTCACAGCAAAGGTTACCCTAAGCAATGTGTACATCAGTCTGTTCTAAGCGTAGAAATACATATTATTCATACTTTGTCAATGTATATGCTGGAAAACAGAAGCTGAATTTATAGCTATATTTCCTCTCTGTCGAGGCTTTTAGAGTTGAGTGTTTCAGTGTTTCCATTATAAACCCGTTTTCTGAGGTTTATAACAGTCTCGAAGAGCGTAGCGGTCTTGAACCATAATAGAAAGCGTGTAATGTTGCATTTACAATACAGTTGTAACTGCACATTAAGGAGTCTAATCTTCTCAGTGTACTCACAATGCTCCAATAAGGTTAAGTGGAATTACATATACTAAAAGAAAAACAGTATTTTATGCTTGGAGTTGGTGCTCTCCATCCAGAGAGCTGAGAGCATCACACAGGGATAGAGTGCATCTATGTGCATCACACAGGGACAGAGTGCATCTACGTGCACCAGACTGACTTACAAAAATGCCATTCCTTGTTACACCGTTAAAATACCCATCTGCATCTGCAAAGGCCCCTCTCAGCATCTACTTCCCTTGCTCGATGCCTCACTGCTTTATAGACTTGGCCAAGGGAAGCCAAAGGAAAGGTGACTGGAAAAAACTGTATTTTATCGAATGTATGGTGAGGCTTTTGTGCTGTGTGCTCTCTCTGCTGTTTCTGCCCTCAGCTTCTAGTCTTGCATAAATATAGGTCCCATCTGAAACCCATCTTCTCTGTTTCCAGTCAGCTTACTCCATCTGGCATCTTGCATTCATGTGTCACTTTGCTTACGAATATATGGTAAATGTGATGAACTGTAGTTCATCACAATATCCCACTGTCCCTGTGCTGTCTGAAGTAGTCCCAGCATCTTTGCCATTCATCTGGGTTGTTGCTGACTCTAGTTAGCCTGAACTACCACAGACAAAGCAGAGGCTTGTAAGGAGAAAGTACCCCATACATTGGGGTACCTGTCCGACAAGTCTGGCTCTCTAAGCTGCATCTCTTCCAATGCACCTAGTTTAAATTTCTGTTAATAGCTGTAGGACTCTGTGCTGGGCCAGAGATCCCATCATGACAGTTGGTTGCTATGGGAGTGTAACCATCAGAGTTGGGTGAGGGGGAAGTGTCTGCAGGTAGTGTTGTTCTGAGTTAGAATGAATCCTTTAACATGGATGGTGAGGAAGAAGAGCTGAAGTTAAAAGCGAACAGTTGCCAGGGCTGCCGGCCATGCTCATACTAGAGCTGATTTATCTTTGCAGTTGCTCACTTGAGCTTGTTGGACTTAATTGGCTGAAGGTAAAGAAAGCAGCAGCATGTTCAGAGTAGAAAGAAGCTTCTAAGAATTATTTAAAAAAACCCACTGAGACTCTTGGAGCTTGAAGACTTTGTTAGGCTCTGTGGTGAGTACAAAGCAGTCCTCTCAGATGGTCCCAGAGCCATGGTTTTCCATGAACCTTATCTCTGATCAGCAACCAGTAAAAACATAAAGTGTGTTGGCTAAAAGTTTGTTCCATGGATTATTTTGTTGTTGTTTTGTTTTTTAATTTCAGTGAAACTGAGAAGGATACATATTGCATTTTTGCACTACCCCAGCCACAGTCTAAGATTGTGCTTATTTGCCATTTGGTAGAAGGCAGCAAAAGGTAGGAAGGAGGTAGGAGGCTGGACTCACCGTGAACCTTAAGCTCAGATCCCATCTATGCTTGAGTGTGAGACAGCAAGTTAACATGAGCGTCAGCAGGGTTGAAATCTTGTTGAGACTAAGTTCTTGCTATTTCAACTCATATGTCACATTATTTAGTCTTCCACTTAACCTCTCTTCCCATGGCTAACAGGTCAGCTTATTGGGTTCACATCCTTTTGCAACTTTTGCTAACCTCAAGCATTCAGAAATCACAAATTTACTCTCAGATTCGTGAGGCTGCAGGAAAACATGATTTTTTTTTAACTGAGCAATTAAGTTAGTTTAATTAATATTTTAGCCCTGATCCTTTGAGTTTCACAGCTTTGGAACATTTTTTTCCTTGCTTTGAGGGCTTGACCATCTTTGCCCTGTATTTGTCATAATTGCACAAATGAAGTACTAGTGCTTTAGCAAATACCTGAACTAAGCCAAGACTTGCGGTAAGAACTTCAGATTTGGAAATGCTGATTTTGTGACTGTGTAAGTTTGGTTTTTCACTTTTTCTTTTTTCTTCCCCCTCACCAGTTCTGCATGTCTGTATTACAATGTATCTGCTGAGAATAAAAGAGCTGAAGGGATTTCTGATTTGGTGAATTAGTGTAAAAGTGGTCAGCAGAAAGGACTGCAGCAAAAAAGCGATGAATGGGAGAGCACAAAAGGCTGAACTAAAGCCATCTGTATGTTACATGTGCTCTTCTGCATGTAAGGGCTGCAATTTGCATGTTAGTTATCTGTGTTCCCTTTCATATGGGTAAGAAGGCCTTTGGGAATGTTTGGCACGATCTACCAAGAATTATTCATCATGTGATGCATAAATTCAGGCACTGAATATCCCCTGGATGGGGGCATGAGTGAAGATGTACTGTCAATGTAATTTATATTGTCCCTGCATTTGCCCCATAGTGTGAAGGTTGTGTATGTCTTCCTGCCACAGCTCTGTATGTTTCAGTGCCCCATACATTTTGTGTTCTTACTGCCATTGAAAATACCCAGCATGATTGTTCACACTGCAGTTATTGTAATTTTGAAGTATTTATCATGGGGTACATTTTCAAAGGCAGGAGAGGCAACAGGGCACCAACCTCCCCGAGCCTGTCTACAGGAGTCAGAGCAGCATTACCAAACCCTGCACCTGGTGTTCTCCAGGAGAACTTCCCATGCCCCTTGAAGGGATGTTTCTGCAGCCTAAAAGCACAGCCCTGTGGATGCCACTAAAGGATTGATGAAGACCTGGGACTGGTCCTTAGTGATTACTTTGAACTGCCAGGTTGAGTGTCTTTGCAGTCATATTGCCTTTCTGCATGTAGATGTAAACCAATAGCTTCTGGGCTTCTTGAAGTTTGAAAACCATTACTGTGGCAATAGTATTAGTCTGACTTGCTTGATTTTGACCCTTCTTTTTCCTTTGTGCCAGTTTACTGCCTCTTCTGTGCTGAGACTAGACAGTGGTAGTGCATGAGTTGTAATGCCTGTCCTGATTTTGACATTCTTCTGCTTTCTTTTTGCTATCTTATTCATCTCAGATGGACAATTGCATCTAATCGCTCTGATTTTTGACAATTAGAGAAAGCTTAAAGGCAGAGGTGGTAGTGCCCACACTTCCCAGATGGGACCCGATTCTATCATTTTTTGTCAGCCTGAAGGCTGATGTTCTCCATTCATACTTGTGGGTCTTCTTCTGGAAGCACGTGCTATTTCTAAAACCAGTGGTGGGCCTCAGGTGAAGAATGCTTCTTTACCTCATCTGACTTTCAAGGTTTCTGAAACTTTTGATACCTTCACACTTTTTTCATTTTGAGTTTTGATGGGGGGGTATTGATAAATGCATTGTATTAGTGAATTTACTCTTTCAAATACCCTACCTCCATGTGCCTGTAATTATCTTTTTACCTGTCCCAGGCCTCAGTACTGAGTCTGTCAGGTCCCTGAGGGCACCAATAGACCTTAATTGTCCTGACTGGCCTCACCTGAGACCCCCCCACCTACACACACTCTGCCCATGTGCCCAGGAGCCCCATTGAAGGTTGCATCTGAGGCTTCAGTTGCTGACTTGACCCACTGGGTGGCCCCCAGTCCTGGCTCACTCCTTGCTGTGCCGATGGACCCTGTTATCTACCTCCTACGTTGAGCCCTAGTGGGTCTGCACCCCTTGGTGAGGGCTGGTCTACGTGGAGGTTGCCTTCAGCTGCCATCCCACGTCCCCTCCTGGCCCTGGCAGACCATCTCCAGGGCATGTGTGCAGGCTGCTGATGGTCTGTATCAGCAATCTGGTGCCTTTGAGGAAGGTACTGAGCAGCACATTCGTCCAGCTTTTGGCTCGTCCTTTTCACAAGCAGAATGCTGGGCGGATGGCTGCGGCTGTCCTCATGCAACAGGATGGTCAGATTTGCCTCTTCTTGGCTGCTCTTCTCCCCTTTCTCCTTTGCATTTGTTCTTTGACTCCCTTTCTCCCATTAGGGCAACTCGAAGGATGCAATGGCCAGGGATTCTCCAGCTGGCAATCCAGGAGCCGTTGCACCGCTCTATGCAATACCAATTGCGGTGGCTAATTGCCTCGGAGGTAGCTGGCCTGCTTTTAAGGAGGCTGCATGAATTCTTTCTCTAAAGAAAACTCTTTGTATTGTATTGAAAGGATTCCACAAAAAAATTATTGAACTGCAAACTGGAGAGGTAAGGTGGGGAATGTAGTAGCTAGAGATACCACATTGAGCTCCCAAAATATTTCCCTTAATTGGGGAAAACCACCATTCTACATCTTCCTATTTGCAAGTGCAGAAAAGGACTGGGCTTTATATCTTTTGATGTCAATCCCACAAGCTAATGGATGAAAGAGAAATTGATAAGCACAGTTTAGTTAATTAAGTTATAGAACAAGGTGCTTCTGTTAAGTTTTTCACAGTTCTTTTGGCCTGTGGTCCAGCACTGAAACACAGTTTGGAGAATTCAAGCCTTGAGTTTGCTATCTAGAGTAGCTTTTCAATCAAACAAGGAAGGTTAGCTATTTTTCATGATGTTTAAAAATGGAACTTCACAGAATAAGTTATAACTTATTGATTCTTACCATGATATTGTTACAAAGGCAAACATTTATACAGCTCTCTTCAACTACAATACTATTCTAGGCAGGGTTCTTTGACTTCTGCTGTCAATGTGGAGCTATTGATCCATGAACATAAATCCTTACTTATCTCCAGTCAAGTTTATAGGACAATGAAATTATAGGATTGCTTGAATCAATCAATGTTTCTAAAGCAAGCTATAGAAATATAAACAAGTTACCAATTATTTAATAAAGTCAATTTGCTTAGAAATGCCTGGCCATGGGCAGCAGTTGTTACATTAATTTCTGCTTTCTCTGGAATTTCACTGGGGCTGCAAGATCTTAATGTCACTATTAGCAAAGGTAACTTTATTTTAGAAACTCATTCCAAGCTCTCACAGCAAGAGGAAGAAACTGTCATTCCTTTTGACCACAAAATCTGTGCTATTTCTAAGTGGTGTTCTTTGAAATAACTAGGATATCTCACAGCTTGTTGCTTTAGAGGGGACTTAGTATAGCGGCACTACATTTAGTTAGCATAATGAATTTTTTAGCCCCTGTGATATTGACTGAGTTTGAAGTACCATAACTTTTAGTCAGCTAAGATTAAATTTGTTAGTGAAGTACAAGTTTGCATAATATTTTAGCTTTCGTAGAATTTTAAGCTGGGTACCTGTTTTCTGAGATGCATTTAGGTTAATATAACCAGGTTCTGACTTGGTGAAACAATTTAAGTATAAAAGTGTGTCTTTCTGTTTCTCAGTAGGAAGTGTCATGAAAGTGGCTTCCTCAGCATGGTTTCACAGTTACCCTATTTGCTTTTTGAGATCCAGTTCACTGGAGTGATTTTATTCAAGGTGGTTCAAGAATCTTCCATGAGCCCATGGTGTCCTTTTGGTGCTCCCATCCATTTTGAATGCAGAGCAGGATCTTTGTAAGTGGACTCTGATGCCTCAGTGGTCTGTCTATTGAGTAGTTTATCATAGTTTATCATGCAAGAGTACAAAATAATCTGATTAATCTGCTTGGTCGATCCTTGAACAGGGATAGTAATGAAGTCATAGATGGCCACTGCAAATCCCTCTATTCCAATACATTAATATTGCCAGTACTTTGGCTATTAAGGTTGTTTTAAATATAAAAATCTCTCTGTGAAATGTGCCTTTGGTCTTTTTGTTTGGTCTACCTTAATGATGTTCAGAATTCATTTTGGCTTTGGAAAGGTCTTTGTCTTTAAAATAAATTAATATCATATATACTTACACAGTTTTGTACATGGGCTTTGTTAAAGCTTATACATAAACTAGTCTCTGATTAATCTCTTTTTTTTTTAAGCTGTTCTGTTGTATTTCATTTGCAGTACTTTGTGGCTAAGCTGTCTATATAACAGAATTTTGTTGATCTGAAGACTATGCTACAAATTTCTGTAGAGAGAAACTGCTATAAAATTAAAACTTAACATCTTTCTAGACTTTCTTCATCTGTCGTAAAGTTGGTGTGGCTCAGCCTTAAATAGATTATTATAGACCTAAAACATATGAGGTAGAATAGCATGAGAGGAGTTGAATTTGGTCATTAGCAGGAAT
>NW_009592791.1:30608-44255 GCF_000690535.1 Cariama cristata
TAGTCTAGCTGGTGTAGTTATTAGCCTCTGAAATGTATGAGACTACATTTTCCGTTTGATATGCTTTGAAGACAGGTCAAAATCCTTAACATGATTTAGGTCTACTGAGAAGGTCTATAATCCTGCTTTTTAATAAGCGCTGTATTTCATGTCAGAACGATACTTGTGTATGTCAAGCATTGCTGAGGCTCATTGCCACACTTGTATTCATTTTGAAGTTGAAATTCGTTGTTTTGGAAGAGCATTTGCAGGAAATATTCTTGGGGTCATAGCAGACAGGGCTTTAAGGCATGAAGGCTTCCTGGAAAACCTGGATTGTCTGGGTGTCAGGTTTTTTTTCTTTTTCAGTTGAGGAATAATTCTTCTCAGAATTTGAATGCTATAAAGTACTTCCCTTTTTAATATTTACTGCTGCAAATGTCCGTGCCGGCTGAAGATCTGGCTGTTCGGGATTGAACTGCTTCTGTCTTTTAGGTCTGGCATTTGCTGGGGACGTCCAAGGCTACTGTTACGGCCGTGCTGGGGAATGAAGGATGCGACGGGTGTCTTGAGCGGAAGTTTGTGTTGAACGTTGTTGTTGTTGAAGCTTGTGTTGAACAAGGTGGTGAGCTGTAGATTTTACTTCCTACCGAAGAGAAGAGCTCGGATGACACCGTGTCAAGGAACTGCGAACCTTGGTAAATGCAATCTTGGGTGAAGCCTTGTGGAGGCAAATGCAGACGGTGCTGCTGACTCACAGCAGCCTGACAGGAAAAGGCTCTCTTCCACTTCTGCTTGTCTCTGGCTTCCGGCAGCATGCAGTTAGTGAGGACTTCGTATCTGTCTCTGTAGTTCTTTGATACCATTATCATAACCAGCCTGACCAGCGTGGCTCCACAAAAAGAACTGGGAGGTTGGTGAAAAATATCTGTGCTCTTAACTAGTTAATTAGGGTGGCGTTTCTCATGTAAAGGACCTGTGAAGAGAGATGCAGCACTGATAAATAGCCTGTTTTCATTGCTGTCTGCATCCCTGACTCCTTTCCCCCCACCCTGCAAAGCATCACGTGGATTTTTGTGACTCTTCACGGAGCTGAGATTCTTAACTCTGGGACGATAACTGCGAGTGCATGGGTCAGCGGTGAGGAGTGCTCCAGGTGGGTTTTAAAGCCAATGCTGCATGCCACCCTTCTCAATGGTTGGAGGTGCCGAGCTAAAACCCTTCAGCAAGAAACAGGTGCCAAGGCTTAAAAAACAAAACAAAAAGAAAACTCCAACATTAACAACATAAAAGGATCGTTGTTGTTGTTGGGAGCTTGATTATGTGTTCTCTTCCAAATTGGATGCTGATGTGAGAGTCTGTTTTCTTTCATAATGCATGTGTTTAAGGACTATTCATCTCACCTGCCTCCCAGAGTGACTGGTAAAAGGCTCCAGTGCTTCTTAAAAAATAAGTGGGCTCTGTACTTGACTCTGTTTGCTGATAGGAGTTTTGCTGTTGACTTTAATAGGAGGGCATCACTCCTTTTTGTGCAGAAAAAGATGTCCTTTAATTAAAAAGCCAAGTAAATTAAAGCGCAGTGAAATCGGAGTATTATTTCTTGCCTTCTACACTTGTGGTGATTGGTTTAGTTTTTTGAGGAGACTTTAATGCATATGGATAATTGGGTTTTATTTTTTTTTCTTCAAGTCCCACAGGATCAGTTGCTGGATGGGATTGGCTTGTGCCCACTGATTAATCCCTTGCGTCACTGGTTTTGAATCTTGTTGCAGTTGTTCTTGGAGAACTTGGCAGCAGCAGCAGCAGCAGCAAACCGGCAGATCTGTTATTGACCCAGAATAGCTATAGCATTGTTAATACAATAAGCAAGGTTTTCTGTGAACTACTGTGCTATTCTGTGGAGCTGATGAGCTGGTTAACACCTTTTACTTATTCTGCAAGGATCTGAGGCTGGAAGGGAATTAATGCAGTTGTGAAGCACGGAGAACCAAAATAGCAGTGATTCAGTTAGAGTAGAGCCAAATCTTCTTAAAATTAAACTCCATTGTGTTAGAGACTTTACTTTTTTGATACCTATATTATTAACTTCTCTGCTAAGAGCAGGAAATGTAATACAGTGATATTGGAGAAGCCTTGCACATTAAATCTAAGCTATTATCTTGGGGTTGTACGAGAAGAAACCACTCTTCATCTGGTGTGTTATGGGAATCAGATGTTGCAGAATTTCTGTTTCTCAAGGTTACCATATGATTCACAAACCTAGTTTTTGGGTAGCTTTGATTTCTTTAACTTTCAAGTAGGTTCTTTGGAATGAGTGAGAAGGCTGCAGTACATATATGGGTATTTCTAGTTTCATAAGTAACAAACAATACCAGACAGTTCGGGGAATTTTGTCATGGGCAAGAGTGTTTACTTCCAAGCTGCTGCTGCTGATGTTGTAATCCTGAAGATTTTTTTGGTAATGGCGTTTGGTAACTTTGTGTATACCACTACCAACAGGTTGGTGGTCTTCTCATAGAAGTGCTTCAAGGTTTGCTTTCTGCTTGATCTTTCTAATTGGACTGGATCAGATGCTTGAAACAGGATTGAGGTTTGCAGGTGGGAAAATATTGAAGAAAGCTGAGGAATTCATATACTACGGACAAACCATTTCCTGAACGCCAGTCAAAGCTTGACTGCTCACATGCAGGTTGCTCAACGGAGTGTGACAGCTTGACTTTGCCACAATGCAGAGAGAGTAGATGTGGCCATAGTGATGTTGACCCTGATACTAGAAATACAACACAGGGGTAGCTAAAATATCTGCGGAGGGGCTGGTTAATGGTACTTGCAAGGGGGGCACTGCATTGAGCCAGGAAAGTTTGCTGTAGTACTGATGAACCTGAGATGATACAGCCAAACAGTTCTGTCTGTGTGGACTAACCAGTGTGATAGATGGTGACTTACGGACTCTGGTACTACAGCTAGGTGTTTCTGCCCATTAGTTTTTCTTTCTATATATGCGTTCTAGTAGTCACATTAGAAGAGTTTTCCCCCAATTCCTCCTTTTAGTTGTGATAATTTAAAGTTTACTTTGTTCCATTCTTTTAAGGTATAACCACTTTGGAGATTAAGTGCTAATAAAGCTTTATGTTGCAGAAATTCTCTATTTTTGTTACTTCAGAGAGTGCCACTGTTTGTTTGCCAGGGCACCCCTGAAAGTTCTTTATATTCTTCTTCCATGATCTGTACCACGGTCAGGCTCTCTCCCCCTCTTTTTTTCCCCACACTTTCCCCAGTTTCCCATACTTAATGTCTAAAAACCAGTTCAACAGCACTGATGTCTCAAGCGGTGGGTATGTAAATATTTACTGGCATGACAGTCAACAACAGCAGGAGGGGGGAAATTGCTACATCCTACCATTCAGGGAACCTTCAGCTTCTCTCTCGGTCGATGAGAACAGGAAAGGTTTTCAGTTTGTACTTGACTTGATGTGTTTTTGCTCTCTTGGTTCCTGTTTTGTTGCAGATGTCATTCATATAGCTGTGGAAGGCTTTATCAGCTCTTGTGGAGGCTTTCCCCTGCACACATCACTCAAGGCTGGAGCTGTAGTGGAGGAAAATGGAGCCTGTAGATCTCCTGGCATTTACCTCTATAGAAATGAATGGTACAACAGTCACCCTGGCTTTGCTGGCGGTCTTCTTGGTCCTGCTCTATTGGTAAGTGATAACGGTGATATGGGCTGCGTGTCAGACATAAAGCCTGCTGAAGCTCGCCCAACATCTATAGTCTTTTATTCCTAAGGGGCAACTGGAAGCTAATTGATAATATTATAATATTATCAATAAGAAGATAATAAACTGGCTAGAAGGGACACAGAGGGGGAGTTGGTTTGGATGCAGAGGTGAAATAAATACTCATGAAACTCATGACGCTTTTTAGAGAATTCTCTCCTTGCAATATTTTCTCGTAAGTTCTTTACCAACAAACTGCTAACAAAAATTGTGTTAAAAATTAAGAACTTACTATTGTTGGTTTCTTATTAATTTCTGTAGGTGGTATGAACATTGTTGCTGGTCAGAAAGAAACCAAGTACTTGTTGGACGTCTTCTCTGTACTATGCTGCAGACTTGTCCCTTGCCAGGTTTCTTGGCTTAAGTGTACAGACACTTTAACTGCTGCTTGAATTTCCTCTCTTGTTCTTTCCACACTGAGTAGTGGATACAAATCAGAATTACAGCAGCCCTAATGGTTAGCACAGTAGGCATTGCAGTGAGCTGTGCTGAAATGAAAAAAACCCACCCTGTCTGGATAATTTATTTCAGAGATTAAATTAGCTGAACTGGGAGTGCTTCTCTGACTGTTTTTACTTGAATGCCTCTTCAAATCCTGCCTTCCAGTCAACCAATGTTTTTTTTCATTTGTGTGTGTGTGTTCAAGAAAAATTTTCAGGGACAGCGGTAAAAAAAGAACATCTGACAAAACCCCACAGCCAGTCTAGAAAAGAATAGTGATGACACCAAGCACAATTGTTGTAGCAGTGTAAATGACAGATCACTTCTGCACATATTTCTTCATTCTTTGACCCTGTTGAGCTTTGTTCAACTTCTTTCTGTGTCAAGGAAGGTTCTAAAGAGTCTAAAAAAGAGTCAAGTCAAGCACATATTTGATGTGCAGGTTGAGCCTGCGTTCTTAATAAGATCTGCCCAAATCATCACAAACGTCCAAGTCCTACTTCCTTTGAATTTTATTGGGACAAAGAATGGCAGCACTAGATCTTTTGGTAAAACCATGCTGTTTAGCTGCTGACCTGTGCACCTCTGTGAGCTTCAGGGGATGAGAGGGAGGGCATATGCACATCCACCATTCAGAAATGCAGCAGATCAGCTGGTGAGACCTGGCCACCTGTGAGTCAGCTCAAAAAACGTGGTGCTTCCATGTAGTACATGTCAAGATGTGCTGAGGTCTCTGAAGACGCAGAGCTACTCCACGTAAGTGTAGGATACATTCTGGTGCATGCTTCTCCAGAGCCTCATTTTCTGGTTCAATTTAAGGAAAGCTATTCCCTTGCCTGAAGTGAAGACATGGCAGTTTAGTGCAGAATTTGGTCTTGCCATAAACAAACCAAGCTCTAATTGCAGACTGAAGTCAAAGTTAAATGAGGCTCCTGGCTGTGGACAGTCAGCTGCTGAATTCAGTGCCTACCATATAAGTTTCAAAAAGTCCAATTTAGGAGTGAGGTGGGAAATTGCCTTACAGTAGAGATACCCCACGCAGTGTTTCTCCTTTCCTGGCTGAAGGTGAGTTTTGTGAAGGCATCAAGTAAAGGAAGCTGGAGTTTCACGTGCGAAAGTGTTTTATACTCTTACCTGCCAGTGGTTATTACTAACAAATCTTGTTGATCTACAGATACAGGATGATTTTAAGTAGTTTATTAAATACAGGTGCCTATAGGTCACTCTTCCAATGAGAAGCTGGTGTTTCTTAAACTTGCAATGAAATATGCTGGGCAACATCTGTGAACTATTGGTAGGTTTGTCTGGTGTCTAAGCTATTCAGATCCATTTATTTCAGTAAAATGCAGTGACTGAACCTGTAAGGTTAATGGCTTGAAGCACATCTGCAAGTGCGGTGGTTGTTCTTCAAACCTGTCAACCCATTCATTTGAGAATCTATTTTTTATAAAGTTTTTTTTTATACTGCATGTCTGTTTAAACAAATGAGTAAAACCCCATGCGTGCTCACAGCTTCCGTTGTTCATAGCTGAAACCTTGAGTTCAAGGAGTTATTCCAAAAGTATGTAAAGGGTTGCTAACAGAAATGCAGGTCCCTAATTCTAGAAAATGTTTTTATTACAGTCATGTATATCATGTATTACAATTGACTGTCTCTTCTAGCAGTCAGAAAACGCAAGTGTTAATGTATGGCGGGAGTAATAATAAAGTAATAACTCTTCAAGTTCCTTTGAAGTTTTTGTTCTAAGCCCTATTCTAATTTTTTAATAACTTCTGAATTCTTCTTTTTCTAAATTTTTCTGCCAGCATTGTATCTTTTAGGAAGGGCAGTCATGGGGGAAGGGAGGAACGAATATTTACTGTTGCAAATTTTGTTATGGTAGTAGTTTATGATTGATTGGGGGTCATATTGTGTCAACTGTTGTGTGAGTACAAAGAATAGGCAGTTTGTCCACCTTGTTGTCTGTAAAAGGCTTACAGGCCAAACAGAAGGCAGTTGCAGGTAGAGAAGAGAGTCGATAGATCTAATGCACACTAGAATAGCAATGTGGTGATGGCAACTGTCATATTATTGAGCTATTTCCTTAGCATGATTTTTGTGGATGGGGGTACTCGGTCGTTTAAATGACAGCCTTGAGCTTCTGCCTGTCGGCTCAGCCTCATTCACTGTTAGCATGTGTATTGTAAGGCCAGCTGTGATTTATCACTGTTCAGCTGGCAGGTGGTATCTTGCAAGATACTACACAACTTAGCTAAGATAAGACCAATCTCTTCACATTTTTGGGTAAGGTGAAGTTGTATGAAACAGGGAGAGAAGCAAGGGTTGATTGGGAAAAGGAGGAGAGGCTGTGGCTGCATAAAAATAAACTTCTAGAGAAGATACAGATCTTAGGAGGAAACTTGGAATTGATAATTTTTTTAGAATGTTCTTTGTGGTACAATGACGGTCATCAATAACTCTATAACAAATCCTCTAATAGCACATCTCCACTTTTTCATGCATTGTCATCAGTGTAATATGAAGGTGATGCTTGCAGTGTATCGTGTCAATTTTAAATCAGTGGAAAATTCAGCAACTATAATCTCTCAGTGTTTGTCTTCCACATGACCTTACATCAGCTATAAGGAGAGGCTTTTTAAAGTAGTTGATTTAATGTTGGGAGTAGAAAGAACAGAGAAGCTTTTGGGTACATAGCCTCAGATTTGAAATGGGAAGAGCAAACCTGAGGTTGCTTTTTTGGGAATCTGTTGATTTAAGAGGCTGCTCAAGCCTGCTTGCTATTCCCCATTCCTGAAGGACTTAGTAGTCTGCTACCCTCCCCATCCTTACTACTTGCTCTCAGTAGGTCAAAGTCTCTTCTTGCAGACCTCATATCATGGATTCTTCGATGGCTGTTGCTACTTCACTACTATTGTGATGATAGACAATGAAATTACTGCTTTACTGACCACAGAAAGGCACAATACGGCTAAATACATAAACTTCAGTAATACCAGTAACACAACACTGAGCACTCTTAAAAAATCTCTTCTCCATGTCCCTCCCACCCCCTGTGATTTCTACTAGCCAAACTGATTATCAAAGCAGTTTCTTTTAAGAGCACTTTCTTTCTCAGTTGCAAGGACTGCTGTCTCTATTCACTTAAGCGCGGTGAATCTCAGGTTTTTTTCAGGCATGAAATAAAAACAAACACTTAAGGGAGGAATGAGGTTAACATTTACAAATCCCAGTGATATTCTCTATTGAAAAATACAGTAGTATATCTATGCAACATATTGTTCATTTTCATTTCAAACATACACTGAGTTGGGTATCCCATGCTGGTTGTAGCTGCAAACATTTGCTTTGTGTCTTTCTTTTTGCTGTCTGGGAAGATGTTTGATAAAATGAAAGCAGGAGTTTATCTTGCTTTAAAGTTTAATGTACCATAAGCTTAACATTATGAAGAAGCTGTCACAGCATTCAGATACCTGTGTTCAAACTGGATTATCAACCCCTTGTCTAAACAAACCTGGGTTTTTTTAGAAACATGGAGGTTGGATGGGAGGTGTTTGTTTACATTTGTAAGGTACATGACTAATTGCATGCTTTCAAACATAGCAAAACATATACTAGCAGTGTTCTTGTCTGTTTCTGAAAAGCTAAATCATTCAGAAAGATGCCATTTTTACATTGAAGGAATATTAATGATCACTTGTGTTACAGAAATGTATAGAGAGATGGAGAGATTTGGGTTCCACTGGATCTAGATACTGCCCACCCGTTGCATAACAAATCAGTTCTGACCCAAAGCATTTGCAGTCTCTGATCAAAAAGAATGAAAACTAAACTTAATATTTTTTTTCCTCTGGCCTTAGGCCTAGACATTTGCATACACTTAGATGCAGGAGATACTTAGACATGGGGGACATCATGTGTTAGGGTTCATCAGTTGTTACCATACCAGTACTAGACTGCATCAGAAGTTAATCTCAGGACAGGCAGTATTTTGATACAGGTGCCTTCAATACTATTACTTGTTTGGCATTACTTTACATCTGTGGTTTTGGAAAGGGCTCTGAAAGTTCAGACATAATCTGTCTTCAAATAAAACTTTGTTCTGGTTTTGCAGAACCTTGCTATTTGAGCTTGAGTTAGGCAAAACTGAGATCAAATAGAACTCGGGTATTTTATTTTTTTTTCCAAATAACCACCTAAAAGTAGATCTTGCACCATTTTTGGTCCTCAAAAACTCAGTATTTACAAAAGATGTTTGATTGCCAGAGCTCTAGACTGATGGTTTGAGTGCAGGCATAGGGTGAGCAGGTTGTTCTCCCTAACACATCCAGACAACGCTTCCGGACAGATCCAGTATCAGGCAATACAAAAATTGGATCCTTTCTGGAAAGAGCACCAACTGTGGGTAGGTAGGCCCAAACTTTTCCGGCTATCACTGCTACCATCAAAGGCACAGGGCTGCAAGGACCATTATGGCTGGAAACAGGCCTAGGTGCAGAGCATCAACATACACTCATAGAGATGTACAGCTCTGTTCTCACATGAGGCTCATGGAGTTGAGAGCTTCAGAGAGGCACCCTAACCTAACCCCTAGATATTAAAGCGTGCTTGTTTCCCTAGCTGGCAGAAAGCACAGCTACGTAGACGGCAAGTTCTCAGGGGCTGATGTTCCTGTACTGTGCTGGGCTCTGGCTGCTGAGCTCTGCTCCATCCTGCACATCCCTCCCACGGCGGTGACTGACCTCTGAGCTGGGCTCTAAGGCTATGGTCTCTAATGAGTCTTCCCCTGTTACAACCTTGTAGCTTCTCAGTGTGCAGTGAACACTGCACCAGGTTTACAGGGTCAGGAGGCAGGGAAGTTTTGGGTTTTTTTGTATTCTGTTAACCCCAGCTGTTTTTTTTTCCTAAAATGGCCATTATGTCAGTGGAAGTCATGCTGCTTCCCTCCCCTTCATTCAAATGTCCCATTATGAAAGCTAGAAGGATCTGACTCAACAGGAAACATCAGCAAACTGGTGTTGATGACAGAAAAAACTAACAGATTCTGAATTGTCTTTGTCACGCAGCTTTACATCAAGCAAATCTGGAATTCCCACTAACGTATCAAACATAATTTGATCCCACAGCTGTGCAATATATGGCCTTGTCTTTGAGCTAAATCAAGCATCTCTAGGTGAGCCTGAGAAGGAGCAGAGTAAACTACTGAGTTATAGTTTGGAAAAGTGCCATGCCACAAATGACTACTTTCTTTCTCTGAAAACAAAGTAGATATGATCATCCAGAATGAAGTTCAGTCAGTGCCCTGATTATGCTGCTTTTAGGTAAAAAAGTCCTCTTATTTTTTCTGAGAGGTAGAACAGTTTTTGCAGCTTCACAGTTAAATTCTCTGGGATGTCCTCAGAGGCTGTCATAACACCTTGGTTATCCTGATAAACTTAGCTCAGCCTCTAGTGTTATGCAGCTTTGATTTTGCTTGCTTGCACTTCACTGCAAAACTCGAAGGCCTCTTATGTTCAGGGTTTTTTTTTTTAAATTTAGAACTTACATGGCCAGCGGTGTTTATTTGAAGGCCCTTAAGTGCTTGCTGTTTTTTCCCTTTTGTGAAGGTGCATTTTACCCTAACAATTCTATGTAAAAAGTCAATCTCCAGCCTATTAATTCTTCGTGGTCTTTGTTCTCCCTAAACCTTTTCATGCTTCTCCCCATAAAATCCCTCAAGCACGATTTGGTTTTAGTGCATGGAGATTATGGTGTTAATAGACCTACAGGGATAAGGTAGCTTCCTTTCACAAAACAAGTATATTTACCTATCTTCTGGCATCGTCTCCAGACCTAGTGTCCGATGGAGTATGCTGCGAAGCTGGCTAATGGGTACAAATGCCACCAAGCAAACAGGAGCTGGACGCAGCCCTCGAGCAATCCCATTCATGCTTTCCCTTCCTGCAGGGCTTGGACTGGACTGGGTTGCACAGGCAGGGGAGACTGGCGAAGGGGGAAATTAGTCTGGTTTCTCCATCAGGCAGCTTCTGCCTAGGAGTCTTCTCTGGAGCTTCACTTAGCTCTTCTGGACCAGCACTTTGGTTTTAACTTCTGATCGGCTGTTTGCCTTGGGGCAGGTTGCTTTGGTTAACTTGAGGATATTCAGGCACCTTGCAAACTGATTTTGGGTGCTCTGAATTAACTTCTAGGAGCTCCTGCCTCCATCTACTGACTGTATTAGGAACCTGAGAAACTTAATACGCCGCTCTTGGTGCATTAAGTGGAATTGAAATTAGATGGTGAAAGAAAGCAATGTAAACAACCTCCTTAAAGAGAAGGCCCTGTCTGGGTGAGCAGTGCGGCACTCCATCCCATTGCACCGGGGCTGATTCTTGCTGTGTCTGTGGATTTAATTGCCAGGTTCAGAGGGGCCCCTCAGGACTACTGCAGTTTCACCAAACAGTGCCATGAACTCTGCTCTCCCCTGAACCCCAGGGGAGCATACTGGCAGTTCCTGTGACTGCCCTGCACTGGGGTAACTCATTTTGCATCCTCATGTGCTCCAAGGGGTGTGGACTTGTCACTCCACATCTTTCAGACAGCAGACCAAGTGTTCTGCCAGCCTGGCTGTGCTCCCTCTTAAATGCAAAGTTAAATCAGTAGGCAGCTTTGACAGGTTAGACTTCCTCAGCGTGCTGAAATGTAAATCTGTAGTCTCCCTTCTCTTGTCTGCTTCAACACTGCTCCCATCGTTAAAAGAAAGTTGCCTGTATTCTTTGCTCCTTTTTGTCTTTGCATCAGACTTTGTCAATAACAATGTTCAGAATGTTTTGTCCTCGTTGATGGCTCACTGGTAATTAATTCCTTTGATTGCCATGCCTTGCTCTTCTGTAGGGAAGTTTTATACTTTATTTAATGGAGCTGTCTGAAAACTATTTTAAAATAAAATATTGACATATTATTGAGAAATTGTCTTTTATCAGTTCCCCTTGACATACCCGAAATGTTTAGATGGATTTTTTTATCTGTTATTTCCCTAGATTTGTTTTTGGCTTTTTTCCCCATTGAAAACAATTTACTGTTCCATGAGCTCAGTGTGTGCTAACTGCTGAGAAACAGCCAGCAGAAAGAACTTAAAGTATTTTCTGGTTTGGGTCTGGAAATGCATTTATTTCACTTTTGCAGGAATAGTGGAGGAGCTTGAGAAAATGATGTTCAATGTCTGTCTCTTCATTCCCTCACTTTATGTGCCATTGCTTACGTTGGTGACTATTTCTTTTAAACTCTGCATGTTAATTTTACATGTATTTTCTATGACTGGAGTGATGTGCAGGTCAATAGGGATATGAGAGTTTTAATGCAGGGATCATGTAGCACATAGGAGATTCTCCATATCCATTCCTCTGGTAGTTTCTTCTGGTTGGTTGCTTCTTCCAGGGTTCTGCAGACCCAGGTTCTTGGGGGAGCAAGGAAGCAACAAACAGGGGAAAGGGCAAAACCTGTTATATTGGTTTATTTCTTGGGTAGGAAAAGAAGCTGAATGCCCAGCAATGGCTGGAGAAGGATTGGGAAGAATGAGTGGGAACAGAGCGGTATGACTCCATATGCATTTGAGGTGGGTCATTACAGATTGAGGTCAAGTATATTTGGGCAAGTTGAGGCTGGAGGAAAGGAGCTGAATTGAGATGTATGTTGGGAGTAGGGCAGTGGCTTGTGTTGACTAAGTGAGGTCTCCTTCCTTGGAAATAATAGTTTCTTTCAGCTAGTAGAAACCTTGTGATACTTGTTAAGAGTGGAGGGGTGTAGGAAGGATGAAAAGGTGGTGGACTTTAGAGGAGAAGGGTGGTTTGTAACTGTATGATCACAAGCTCCTGCTGTGTGCATGCTCTTGGATGAGAACTGTGGCATAGTTTTGAAGCTGTAACCCTAAGTATTCTTTTAACTTATTCAGTAGCAATAAATCTGATGTAATCTGTGCATGCATGTTTGTGGTTTCTCATCCAATAAGCTCCAAAGAGCTTTTATGTAAACACCCTCTCAGTAGAGCTGTAACAAGATGAAGAGGTCGTCGAGGCACGTGGCTTGAAATGTGGGAAAGACATGAACATAGCCACCCTGGGAGAGGAAGGAGCAGCTAAAGGATCTTCAATGTGTTACATGCTAGCATGAGGGACAGAGGGTGATGGTGGTCAAGAATGCAAGGGCCTTCTTCCAACTTTTAAAATATCAAGATGACCTGTTTGTTCTCCAAAGACTTTAACAAACCTCAGTTTTAAGATTTTCTGAAATGAGATGCAGCAATCTCTCCAAGAGAGACCTCAGTGTAAGCTTCATGGTAGGAAAACTGAGAAGCTGTATGTTTATGTTACGATAGATTTAAATAACACTAATGTTCTGGATTGAGTCATGTCTCTGAAAGTTGTGACGTATTGTACCCAGCGTGCGACTTTGGGTTGCCCAAATCTTTCCTCAGTAGCCAGTCAGGTCAGAGCTCTAGCTGACTGTGAGACAACGCAGTTTTAAGAAGAGCAAACACCTCTCAGTGGTTCCAGAAAGACTACAGATCCACTCTGTAACTGATGAAGTGGCGCTGTTCTGGAGTGACGTTCGGCAGCCTTCACTTCTAGATATGTATCTGGCTTGCTGTCTCTCATCTTCTCTTAAGAGCTAAGAATAGGTGATACAAAGATAAAGTATCCTCAGTTTTGTGATAACTATTCCTAGCTATGGCAACTAACCTTGAGCCTTTCTGACCTCAGAAGAACAGTATTTTAAACCTTGTTTGTCTACCAGAAAGTTTTAGACTTCAGGTCATTTCTCACAGTTTGGACCCCACCCTCAGTAGTTATGTTTTTAAACTTTAGAAGTTTAAATTATTAGCAGTAGTTAAGTAGTGGTTTCACAATTTATCTTCTTTCCTGAGATATGACTTTTGCTTAATACAAATGGAAGTGCTATCAACTTGAGTGGAAAACCAGCCATCTGGTGTTCTCCTAGGGCACAGAGCGCTGTTGTTAAATGAAAGAGACCATCAGACCTTGGGTGTCAGGCACAGAGGAGTGAGGAACCTCCCCAGAGCAAGGTTGCAGAGAGAGCCTGGAATATCAACTGTGGGCACAAGGTGGTGGAAGGATTGTAAGAATCTGTGCCTTCACAGACCATGAATCTTGTAAGGACTGGTGTATTTAGAGTGTAAGGGTGTTCATCCTGCCAGGACTCAGGCTGGGATTTGAGACTTGAGATTTGAGGAGTTTGTCCCTAACCTGCCTCCTCAGCTTTAATAGAAGCAAGCTATTAACAAGCATGGTAAGGAGGCCCTCATTTCCATGATAGCTGGTGACTCAGTTCCTCTTTCAAGCTTTGACTGTATCACTGACGGACATTTTTCTATTTAATTTTTGACATTGCTAGGGATTCTGTGCAGTAAAGCCTTTTCTTCCTCCTCCCCCCCCACCCTCTCCTTTCTTCTTTTTTTT